>NW_026454438.1:0-8414 GCF_943734635.1 Anopheles cruzii
AGAGAGAGAGAGAGAGTGGGCCACACAGACAATCTGTGCAGTAATGCTCCGCGCCATGCTCGCTGATGGTGCGATAGTGAAATGAATACTTAAAATGGATCGACCGAAAACGGGGCCACTGGTGCATTAAAATGAACTGCATGATTTACACGTTCCCTTGCTTCGCGTTCGGCCGCGAAGCGCTAGTAGTAGCGCTTTTGTGCTGGGAACTGATGCCTCCGGTTAACGAGGCCACTGTTTACTTGCTATCGAAAGACAGACGCGCTACAAACGCGCGCTAGCGATGGCGGGTCTCCGGAGTCTCCGGTGGAGAGATGATGAGTGGGGCTGGGCGTTCTGCGATAAAACGGTCACCGATTGAACGAGATGCGCCCTTCTCCAATGTTATGTTTATGGTAAGGATTCGCTTGGTGGCTCCGAAACAAATTGGAAACTTCGGTTGGAAAATGTTCCCTTTTTGTTTGCCTTTTTTGGCCCATTTTTCCAGCCGAGCCGCCGTTCGACGAAGTGTTTTGTCCCAGCTTTTTTAACCTAAAATGTAGATCAGTCTTTAGACCAGTTAGCCTAACTAGGATAAAAGTCTGTTCACGGGAATGTATAAAGTTTAACGTGTTTGTTTGTGGAATAAGGTACCCAAAAGGTCAATTAAGAAAGGTAATTTAAAAGGTAATGTAACGCTTAACGGCCGCGTGCGCTTAAAATATAGTAAACCCGTAGAAAAATAGTCCTACTTCCAAACTACGCCATCGGTATCACTTCATCGCTCCTCGGGGTCACTCACTTTCAACAAATGTGTTGTGTGGCTACGGGCAACAGGCGCAACAGTGACCCTCCCCCAATAACAACAACAACAACGGTGCTCCCGGCACCGATTCACAGGCGCGCGGGCACGATTTACGATTCCGTGCCAGTGGTAAATTTGGCCATTCGTGACAGACGCGCTTTTAGCGCTTACGGGCCAGCACTAAGTATCGCTGGGGGCGCACACCCCCCCGTTGGGGTGGAAATTTACAAACAATTCACGCGTCGGCTTCGCCGATGCTTATCACGTACCGACGAGCGCGTTACCAGGCGCCTCCATCGGGTGGCCTAGGTGTCCTAGTATTTCTATCAACATTGGGAACATTGGGATTTTTTTTAATACTGAAAAGATCTTAAGTATTTAATTAAACAGATCGAACCCCTTTGTTGGGTCACGGGATTGCGTTGGGTCGAAATGATTGGGGAACTGAATAAAAACGAGCGGGTCACTTTCCTACGTTGTGTATTTTTTATAAGAGAGGTACTTAACAACTAAACAGCACGCGCTTTTATAGGCTAAGGGATTAGTTAGATTACGGATCATTAGTTCATTAGTTCATTTCGGAGCGCTCCGTGAGTGGCCCTCGTGGCTCCTGTTCTCTCGCTCTACCGCGCGGTCCTTCGGGATCACTTTCTATCTTAGTATCTAACATTCCGGCCACCTTGAAAGATCCTTTCAATACAAATCTAATCTGTTGTTTGGAATATGCCGAAGGTCTAACTCAATAGTTGGTGGATTTCTATTTCTGATTAAAAAATGCGAAGGCGTTAGAACCTCTAAATCGTTCGGGTCATCTGACAATGGGGTTAGTGGCCGAGAGTTCATGCATCCTTCGATGCGGATCAAGATAGTTCCTCGTTCCTCGATGCGGATCAAGATAGATAGGATAGTAAAGTATTCCCTAACTGTCTTACAATTTGACGCTTTGCTACCTTCACTGCGGCTTCCCATAAGCCACCAAAGTTGTGGGATCGCGGGGGTATTAAACGCCACTGTATTCCATCTTGAGCTAAATGCTTGCTTATCTTGTTGTTTTCCGCATCTGCTTGAAGTCTACGGTACAGATCATGCAATGCGTTCTTTGCACCAATGAAGTTTTTGCCGTTGTCGGAATATATGTGGGCCGGTTTGTTTCTGCGGTACATGAACCTATCCAGCGCCATCAAAAAGGTATTGGTGGATAGATCGCCCGCCAGCTCAAGATGGACAGCTTTCGTACTGAAACAAACAAAAACACAAATATAAATTTTTGTGGGTGCTGCTCTTCTATGTACCGGCTTCAGGTAGAGTGGGCCACAGTAGTCTATTCCAGTGCAGACGAAGGCTTCGCTTGGGGTGATGCGATGGATGGGTAACTGTCCGACGGGTTGCTCTATGGGTTGTGGGTTGGATCGATAGCATCTAAAACAATGGCGCAAGACGCTTCGTACAGCTCTCCGTCCATGTAGTAGCCAGAATTCATCCCTCAGAACGGCAAGGGTTACTGAACAACCTCCATGAACCAGCGTCTTATGCTGTTGCTCTATCAGTAATTTGGTGAACAGGTGAAATCCGGGGATGATTATGGGGTGACGAACGTTGTATGATTCTGAAGATAGCTGCAACCGGCCACCGACGCGTATCACTCCTTCAGAGTCCATGAACGGGTTTAGCAGCCGAAGCCTTGATTTGCTTATTGGCGATCCTTTACGTAGGGCCTTGACTTCTTCGGGAAATGCTTCGAATTGCACCAATTTTGCCAGGCACAGTTTTGCTCGCTTCAATTCCTCCGTTTGGAGTACTAGTTCGGAGATGCGATTTTCCTTGGATCGGGTGTTGTTGAAGAATCTCAACATAAATGCTACTACATTGATCATCGTGCGGTATGACCAAAATTTCCTGAAGATTTCATGCGGTTCCACTGTTTGTACGGCGGTAACAAGAATTGGGTCATTTGCTTCTGCTTCTTCGGTAGGGAGCTTATCGAGGGGGGTTATTTGTGCAGGCCAACTTGCCTTTGGCTTACAGAGCCAACCTGGTCCGCTGTGCCACCTGTCGCAAGAAATGAGTTCGCTTGCAGCGCAGCCTCGAGATAGTAGATCGGCTGGATTCTCATTTCCACTCACATGCAGCCACGTGCATCCGTGCGTAGTGGATTGTATCTCGGAGATGCGGTTGGCTACGAATGTTTTCCATGTCCGAGGGGGAGACCTAAGCCATTGTAGCACGACAGTAGAATCCGACCAAAAATATTTTTGGGCGAAATTTGTGTCAAGGGCGGCCGTCACCTTGTCGTACAAGCGGGATGCTATGAGGGCGGCACACAGTTCAAGCCGCGGGATGCTGATCTGTTTCAGCGGGGCTACTTTCGTCTTTGATGCCAAGAGGCTAATCTTCACTTCACCATTTCTATTTTCCGAGCGAATGTACACACAAGCTCCGTAGGCATCTTTGGAGGCATCTGCAAACGTGTGAAGCTCCGCGCTCTCGCAATGTGAAATGAGGGCATGTCGATCGGTACGAAAGTTAGACAAAGCGGGGAGTTCATCTAGAAAGATCTTCCACTTTCGTTTGATATCGGGGGTTAATTCATCGTCCCAGCCTAAAGACAGCAGCCACAGATGCTGCATCAGAAGCTTCGCTTGAACAACTACGGGGGATACTAATTCCAGCGGGTCGTACAGTTGAGCAATGGTGGACAACATTTCTCTTTTTGTTTGGGTTGAATCCTGTACCTTCACCTTTACTTCGGGCTTTCTTTCTAACATGCGTTCTAAGCCGTGAAAGCGTTTCAGGGCAATTTCCTTTGAATCTCCGTGCCTTTGGTTAAATTCTGGATGCCTAGGCAATCGCACAATGTATCGGCCATCGTTGTCACGATGTGTGGTTTCGCGATAGAACTCTTCACAGCGTTGCTCATCCACAGAATAATTCGAAGCATTTACTTCCTCAAGCTTCCAAAACTTTTCCATCCTTTCATCTATTGATTCGATTTGGGCAGTGTTGCAGGAGAGGGGCGCATTGAAGAGGGGGGTTGCTGCTTGCCCAGCTACGATCCATCCCAAATAACTTTCAACTAAAGTAAGCGTCCCTGACGCGAGCCGTATTCTACCGCCCTTCAGCAGATCGTAAAAGTGGGCCGCTCCAATGATGAGATCGATTTTACTTGTAGTGTTGAACTCCGGATCGGCCAATGCAAGGTGCTCGGGAATCTCCAACGGCGTCGTAGGGAAAGAAAATGCGGGGGTATCGCCGGAGACTCTTTTAAACAGCAAAAATTCCATGCGCAATCTTACATTGGAATGCCGCGAGCGCAATTCAGCTTCGACAGAGTGCTTGGCATTCGTCTGTGTGCCATCCACTCCAACTATGGGTACGTTTCTCGTTTTTCGCGGGATGTGCAAGCGTTGGTACAATCGTTCACTCATAATGTTCGGTTGGGATCCCGAATCCAACAACGCTCTAGCAAGATGTTCTTGTCCGTATCCATCGATAATGATAACGATTGCGGTGGACAAAATTACGGGTTTGCTGGTAGTGGGTACAGCCGTACTCGCTGTCGAGATTCTGCCACCGTTGGTGTGCGTTGCAGCCGCAGACACTGCGAGGGAAGCGGGTACCGGGGGTTTAACGTATGCGTTGTGCAGCAAACTATGATGTCGTTGTTTGCACAGTCTACAGGAGAAGACAGATTGGCAGAAGCGAACAAAATGGTCGTTCCTGAAGCAATTGCAGCACAACCTTTTCTCGTGGATCACGCGCAGTCGATCTGCGTCGGTCATTCGTTGGAAAACTTCGCAACTTATGATCGAATGCCTGTCCCTTGCGCAGGCAGGGCATGGGGGAAACAATTTTTGTTTGCTCTCGGGTTGTTGAAATCCAGTCTTCGGCGGGTCGTTTCGTCCTTGGGTTTCACTATTCTCTCCTTGTCGTTCAACGGGATCGGGTTGGGTCACGGCGGCATGGCAGAAGCTTCTGTTCGCCGTTCGCTCTCTCTCTCTCTTTTGCCTAGGCTTCTCGCTGAGTCCGGTGTAAAGCGTTACTTTGCTTACCGAACGCGCCACTCCAAACATGAACTCGCTGAAGCTTGCCAAATTTGCGGCTGTCTTGGTTCCCGTGAGATGGTTGCCCCACGACAACCGCACATGTGCTGGCAGCTTTTCTACTAGTTCCATTAATAACACCGGGTTTTCTAGGTGGCTCCTTTGCCCAGCTGCGATCAAATGATCGCTGAAACTGCGCACCGCAAGCGCAAAGTCGCACAGCGTTTCTAGGCGCTCTGCGGATGGTGCCGGCACTTTCCTAATCTTTTCCAACAATGCTTGAATCAGGATCTCCGGCCTCCCGAACAGCATTTCAAGAGTGTCTAGCACTCTGGGCAGCGCTTCTGGCAAGATTAGGCTTCCAGCTACCGCGTCATACGCAGCGCCCTTGAGGCAATTTCGCAGGCGGATCATATTTTCTCTTGCCGAATATGCACCGGCGATCGTTGTCTGCATGTAGGTCGCGATAAAGAGCGGCCAATCTGCCGGATTGCCGTCGAAGGTCGGCAATTCTCGGCCCATGGCCTTTCGTGCCTCTTTTTCGGCCGGTGTAGGGCATCGCTCTCCTCGTTGAAGCATGTGGTCGGGTACCGGCAAGTTGCCGAATAGTGAGGTTAGGTTCGGCACCGGCACGTGCTCTTTTTCTTTTGTCTCGCTCCATATCTCGGGCGCCATCATCCTGCGCATTCGGTCGATCTCCTCAGTGACCGGGGATCGCAGCGCACTGACGGGCTCCTTCGCAGCGGGGACGGGAGCGGGAACGGGAGCAGGAACGGGAGCGGGAACGGGAGCGGGAACAAGTACATTTTCGAGCTGTTTGCGCAGCTCGGCATTCTCTGCTTCTAGTTGCTTCACCAACTCACGATCAAGGACGATCACGGCCTTTTCACTAGAGTCTTCTTCCTTCTTAGAACTCTTCGGCGGCATTCTCACACTAACGCACAAAACCTATTCACGTGCAAATGTCTTCACACACAAATCTGTTCACGCGCAAATCTTCTTCACACACAAATCTTCTTCACACACAAATCTTCTTCACTCTTTATCCTGGTCACGGCACCAAATGTTGGGTCACGGGATTGCGTTGGGTCGAAATGATTGGGGAACTGAATAAAAACGAGCGGGTCACTTTCCTACGTTGTGTATTTTTTATAAGAGAGGTACTTAACAACTAAACAGCACGCGCTTTTATAGGCTAAGGGATTAGTTAGATTACGGATCATTAGTTCATTAGTTCATTTCGGAGCGCTCCGTGAGTGGCCCTCGTGGCTCCTGTTCTCTCGCTCTACCGCGCGGTCCTTCGGGATCACTTTCTATCTTAGTATCTAACACCCTTGCTAATTCGCTCTGTCAACAATGTGCCCTTGGCCCTCAAAATCTCGGTTCTACCGCATCCGACTAAGACGATCGAAGCGAAATCACGCTACAATTTCTTGTCTTCCGGCACGAGTGCCGGTTGGCTCCGCACCACTTATGCATCCACTGCAATGCGGCCATTGCATCGGATCCGGTAAACGTGATAAACGGTGGCCAAAGCCAACGCAAGCCGTGTAGTGGACCTGAGACCCTCGGCGAGACCGGCCGACTGGACGGAAAATTTGCAATGTTAAATGTATCCAAGAACTTGGAATCACGGACTACCTGTTGTGTTGCGTGGCGTTATCGAATGCCAATCAAGGGCCCGCCGGCAAACGAGTAGGATGGAGACATTTATCCTGACGGCGTGTTAACTTGCTACAACCAATAATGATACAACTTTTTACAACCGACAATGATTAATCGTAGGGCCCGGCCCGGCGTGGGGCCTTGTTTCCGCCATTCATCATGTTCACACTTCGCACCTAGCAGAGGACAGAGGACTCTACTGTAGAGACAAACATTTGAACATTAGAGCGATTTCGGAGCCCAGCGCCGTCCGATTCTTGCTGACGATGTGCTCCTTCACTATAATGGTTACCCATTGTTAATCTCTTCGTGCCTCGCTCGGGGTGTCTTAAGTAATATTCCATTCCTGACATCGTGGCACGCTCTGGCTTCGAATCGATCCGAGGCCCTCGCACCCCGACTTAACGGTTACTACGTGATTCCGGTACGGATCGCAAACTCAGCGCAATCCCAAACGACCGGCCGGGTTGGTCTTGCATTCTAAACGCCTCGTGACGGTACCATTAAAAAGCACCATGCCGTTGGTTGGGCGTCTGGCCGATGGCGGTCAAGGGTTGTGCCCTTACGATGCTAAGAAGATGCTTTCGCTTTTGCATTTTATCGCCTCAAACTGTTGATCGTTTTCATTCGGAAGAACCAAATACGTGTGGGTACGATGCAAACAGTTCGGTTAAATGAATACCTTCGACGAAACGGGATGGATTTGGGGACGGTTCTCTAACGTTGCCAGATGCGAAGTGCGATTAGTGTGGGAACCAATCGATAGTGTGAAGCCCCCCGAGGGCACCAGGGTCTATTCGGCCAAATCGCAGTCCCTGGAAGCTGATCTGGCGCCGAATTCGTGATTGGCTTGACGATGAAGGACCTCACTTTTTCTACTGGGGTCCGTTTGGCGTTTGACACAATCTGCATCGGCAGAACCTCAGAATAATCATATGCGGCCGAGTTTGTGTTACTATTTAGCATAAATAAAGTCAAACTTTTTTTTCCGGTGGCGACGGTCCAAGAGCCGCGCCAAACTCGGGCGGTAATCAAAATTTTTGCTCCATCACGTCACGACACGGCCCGAACCCGAAACAACCGCACGCTCGTGTTCAATATACAAAAGAGTGTCCGTGCAGAGGAGGACTCGCTGTTCATATTTATTTGAAGGACGTAAAACATCGATTTTATTTCGACACCGACCACGGCTCCCAACAATATTGATGGCGTTTTCGTGCCTCGTTTCGCAATATCCGAATGAGTCAGTTCAAAATAGTAGCCCCCGGGCCCAAAGGCAGTATATTGTTGACGCCGTGTGGGCGGGGCGGTGGCAAATGAAATCGGCAAGAAAGTCCCCGTACGAAAAACGAAAACGGCCCTGGTTACGGGGTACTCAAGGGTGCCGATATCACGGAACAATAGCTTTTTATGATCTTTGAAAAGGTTTTTGATGAACGTTTTGTATGAAAATCTGCTTTGACACTTTGAACCGAACGGAACCGACCGGAACCGTACGGTAAAGCGCGGTTCGTCGAAGGCGATTGAGCGATTGCAGACACTAAGCTTTTCTAAAATAGGAGCGCTATTCAAAAGAATTATTCTCAAAATGCAGGTTACCTACGAAAACTGCTTCGAGTGTAGAACTTGGATGCATCAGAGGACATAATTACCTCCTCCTTGCTACACAGGATGCTCCTAGTCACGGCAGAAGCTGCTCTGAACGAGACATCGATGCGCCCCGTTTGCCACTAATGGCTCAGTGGGGTTCAACGATGTTACACTAACGGATCAAAGTGCATGGCAACACTAGCACCGTATGGTGGCCCCAGGCTTCGAAGAACATCTCTTTTCCGAGCATTGATCTTGAACCTAGTGCTCGAGGATCTTCGGCGCAAGACCCCAGCGGGCATCACACGGGTACACGGGTACCCTGTGAGTTGATT
>NW_026454439.1:0-8412 GCF_943734635.1 Anopheles cruzii
GAACCGGTGCGAGCGCAGGAATAAAGCGTCCCAGCGCAGGAATAAAGCGTCCCAGCGCGGGAATTAAGTGCGGCTGCACCGGCGCCGACGCACACACGCACAGGCACGGGAGCAGACGAAGCGGCGCGAGCGCACGGCAAACGAGCGCGGGAGCAGATATTCACACGCACACACGCACACACGCACACGCACGAGAGCAGACGAATGGGCACACGCGCACGGCAAGCAAAGCACACGGAAGTACACGCGCGGTAGCCCAAGGTCACGGCGCGATACGGTAGCGCCGCAGAAGTTTGCGAAACGCGTAAGTAGTCCACGTAAGTGACACGAGAGTCGTGACACGGGAGTCGTGACACGAGAGTCTTGACACGGGAGTCACACGCGATTGCACGGTGACACAAAGTCACGTAGCACGCGGTAGCGGCGCGGAAGTACACGGTAGCACTTTCACACGCGCACGGTCACGGGAGTACTAAGTCGCGTAGCACGAAATCGAAGCACGGTAGCACGAAATCGTGACACGACATCACGTCGGGGTCACCAATGTTTTTGCACGAAAGCAACGTCACGTTTATTCTAACAATTTTACTATTCCAATATTCTAATATTATCCGACCGTCGAGGTTTCGCACGTAGACCCTCGAACGGTCGCGAGAAGCACACAACTGCCGATCGGTATCGGCGTCGATCGTGGGTGAGTCCCGAGTCACCCACGCAGGGCACTCGGCACTCACCCGGGCCTTATCACAGACGGTATCCGGTCACCGCGTGTCCGCGATGACACTTACGCTGACGGCTGACCGTTACCGCCGTTACCACCGCGACTGACACGCGTTGTCAGTCGCGGTGGGCCCACGTAGCAGATTTAGCACACGCTTGTGCTAAACCATCCTCCCCCCTTTGGGACGGAGGCGTCCGTCCCAAACTCCCGTTGGTGGAGGGTCGTCGTCAGGAACCGCCGCCACGATAGCGGGCGGTTCCCCCGAGGCAGCGTCGCACGTAGCAGCATTCCCCGGGCAGAGTGGCTCGTCCGCCACCCCATCGCACGTAGCGTTGGCGTCCGTCTTTGGTGGCTCGTCAGCCACTTGGCCGCACACGGCGGCGCCGTCTTGACCGCTGGCGTGGCAGGCGTACGTTCCGCCGGAACACCCTGCTGCCGGTCCTCAACGTTGGCAACCCGAATGGCCCCGTCCGGGCCGGGGTAGACTTGCGTGATGGCCGCGAGTTGAGGATCGCTGAGATCTGGTGCACGAACGTCTGCATCTCGATCAACCTCAATCGCGCGCCACAGGAGGCCGCCTTCAGCAGCCGCTTAGCCACCTTGATGTTCGCCTCCCACAACCCACCGAAATTCGGGCTGCGCGGAGGGATGAAGGAGAAATTGATTCCCTCGTCGGCGGCTAACTCGATGACATGGTGCTGGAACTGGCAGTCGTTGAAGACGTCACGGAGACGCTGCAGTTCACGGGCAGCACCCACGAAATTGCGACCGTTGTCACAATAGATGATGTTGGGCCTTCCACGCAGCGACACGAAGCGCATAGGGCCGGAGATAAAGGCGTGCGTGGATTGATCCTCTACCACTTAAAGGTGTACAGCCTTGGTGGCGAAGCACACGAAGATGCACACGTAGACATCTTCGGGACGAGGATAAGTAGTCGCGCCTCCTAAGCAAGTTCGGCGTTCTGCAGCCTCCCTTGCACGTGAATCAACCCATTCACACAGACCGGGTTGAGGTGCTGGAGTCGACTCGTTGGCGTGATGTTGCCCGTCATTTGCATCTCGCGTACTTCATTCGGATGGACCGTCGTCTACATCCGTAGCAAGATGCGTCGCAGCCCATCTTCTTGGGCGGCGAGCGTCATGGGACCGTATGTCGCAGAAAGGTCAGGATTCTTCGCACGTAGCGAGGCCGACTTCGCCTTGAAATTGTTGACCGCACGTCCTAGCCAGGCGAAGTGTCGGCGCGTCTTTCCCAAGGAGCAATTGTGCCGGTATTGCGCGATCAACTCGTCGCAATCAGGCCCATTGGTAGCCACTAGCAACGGAGCTTGTGGCGGCACTGATTCCAACGCGGCGAGATCTGTTGATGGGGTCGGCTCAGGTATCCGATGACATCCTGATTGAACGAATGCCGGCCCATTCAGCCAGAACGTCATAACGTCTGGACGGATCAACTTTCTTGCCGAGATGCCTCAGGACACGATGTCGGCCGGGTTGAGTTGTGTGGGCACGTAGCACCAGTCGTGGGAGCGTCATTGCCTTCCGCCGTCGTCGTCGTCGGTCCGCTGGGCGATGCCATTCGTGAGAGGTGTAGTTTCCTCAAGAGTGGAAGCTCCAACGTGAACTCGTTCCACTGATGGATCGTCGCGGGTGACACGGAGTCATCCCATCCAAGATCTTCTCGCCAGAGATCTTGCATCATCACTTTCGCAGTGATGATCATCGGCTGCAGGATCCCGACTGGATCGTACAGCTTAGAGATCTTGGCGATGAGGCTGCGCTTCGTCAATTGCTTCGCGGACTGAAGTACGTCCTCATGTATGACCAACTGAAACGTGTCATCAGTTGGGCACCACGACAGTCCGAGCATGCGCACAGCCTCGCGATCGCTGATCTTAACAGGAGCCTCCCGATGCTCCTGCGGTACGTGGCGCAGTACCTCTGCTTCGTTGGACGCCCACTTCCGCAGCGGCATGCTGCGGCGAAGTAGCGCCTGCTCCACTCCCGAGCACAGGGCACGTAGCTCGTCGGGTGTAGAGGCGCCCAGCGACAGGTTGTTCACGTAGAACCCTCGCTGGATTGCGTCAGCGACTTGCGGGTTTCCAGGTACCGGGTAGATTACCCGAGTGGGGTATCACGGTGCGATCGGCGTCATGTGTCCGAGGTCCACGTACTCACGCATGAACGCCCGGTACTCGTCATACGTCTCGGAGTGGCGTTCTAGCTTGCGCTCGAGGGCTAGTAAGCGCTTCACTCCGTGCTGGTAGGAGTCGCCCAGCTATCCTACCTCCCCCCGTAAGGGAATTCGGACGACGTATCGGCCGTCCGGTGCCAACGACGTCGTCTCCTTGAAGAAGGCCTCGAGGTCCGGTGAGGAGATTTCCGTCGAAATCGCGGCTTGAGGCAGGGACGCGTCCTCCACCTGCCAGAACCTCTCGATACTCCGTCTGAGGTCTTCTTCCGTTGTGGCCACTCTGCATTGATGCGACCTCACGCCATCGGCCACATCGCCCTGGAGTAAGCCACCCACGAGCCACCCGAACACGGAGTTCTGGATGGTGAGTCCTCGCTCATTTCGTCTCAGGCCGGGTGTAAGCGCGGCAAAGTACACCCCGGCACCCAATATCGCGTCAGTTGGGCCGGCAACGTTAAAGCGATCGTCAGCGTACGATAGCTCTGCCGGGACGTCAGTATCGCTCAAAGCGATCGTCTGGTGGGGCAGGTCGGGCAGATCCGGGATCACGCAGAACTTCACCGGGTAGCTGCGACCTCCGCTGAGGCTTCTTATGGTGGTGACGCATTCCCGCGTGACCATAAGCGGCCCTGACACTCCGTCTAGCCTCAGCTTAGACACGCTGAATTGCATTCGCAGCCGTGATGCTGCCCGGGTCGTGATGGCATCAATTTAACTGCCCGAGTCCAGTATACATCGTAGTCGATGCCATCCTCCATCAGGGCCTTGCGCCTGAACCACTACGGTTGCTAACAACGTAGCAACGCCTTGTGGCGTACGGGAACGGGGCTGTAGTGTTCACGAGCGCTGGGCGCGATGCAGCGGACACACGTAAGTGACACGGGAGTTGTGACACGAGAGTCGTTACACGGGAGTTGTGACACGGGAGTTTTCACGGGAGTGTTCACGGGAGCCTTCACGAAGAAGGGGCGCACTAGTGCGAGCCGCACGATAGCGGACACGGGAGTGTTCACGGGAGCCTTCACGAAGAAGGAACGCACTAGTGCGAGCCGCACGATAGCGGACACCGCAAGGTCACGAAGACAAAACGCACTAGTGCGAGCCGCACGATCGCGGGTACGGGGCCGTTCACGAAGACGGGATGCACTAGGATCGATCACTCGAGAATCGTTCAACGCGGAAGCGTTCACTCGAGAGTCACTGTCATGCCGCCTCGTTGACGGCGGACGGCCGGCCAAGCTCCGCGGTGGCCTGGCGATCGCCATCGCTGTTTGGGCGCGTCGAATATTTCACTGTCAGCGACTTGCTGACCGACATTGCACACGCACACGTACACACGGGAGATGGGAGACAAAGCGGTCTCACGTACACACTGTTACCACACGAGCGGTATCGGCGTCGGCGAACCTGGGTGGTCGTCCTAGTGTCGCACGCACACGCACACACGCGCATGCGCCGACGCACACACGCACACGCGCACGCGGACGGCAAGCGACGTACACGGGAGTACGCAATCACGTAATGGCACGGTAGCCCAAAGTCACGTAGTGGCAAGAAATGCCGTGGCACTTAGCACGCGGATAAGTCAGTGCAGGTGTACTGAACGCACAGTACAGGCGCGAGCGAAAGCCAAGAGAAAGCGTATCGCACCACAGAACCGGTGCGAGCGCAGGAATAAAGCGTCCCAGCGCAGGAATAAAGCGTCCCAGCGCGGGAATTAAGTGCGGCTGCACCGGCGCCGACGCACACACGCACAGGCACGGGAGCAGACGAAGCGGCGCGAGCGCACGGCAAACGAGCGCGGGAGCAGATATTCACACGCACACACGCACACACGCACACGCACGAGAGCAGACGAATGGGCACACGCGCACGGCAAGCAAAGCACACGGAAGTACACGCGCGGTAGCCCAAGGTCACGGCGCGATACGGTAGCGCCGCAGAAGTTTGCGAAACGCGTAAGTAGTCCACGTAAGTGACACGAGAGTCGTGACACGGGAGTCGTGACACGAGAGTCTTGACACGGGAGTCACACGCGATTGCACGGTGACACAAAGTCACGTAGCACGCGGTAGCGGCGCGGAAGTACACGGTAGCACTTTCACACGCGCACGGTCACGGGAGTACTAAGTCGCGTAGCACGAAATCGAAGCACGGTAGCACGAAATCGTGACACGACATCACGTCGGGGTCACCAATGTTTTTGCACGAAAGCAACGTCACGTTTATTCTAACAATTTTACTATTCCAATATTCTAATATTATCCGACCGTCGAGGTTTCGCACGTAGACCCTCGAACGGTCGCGAGAAGCACACAACTGCCGATCGGTATCGGCGTCGATCGTGGGTGAGTCCCGAGTCACCCACGCAGGGCACTCGGCACTCACCCGGGCCTTATCACAGACGGTATCCGGTCACCGCGTGTCCGCGATGACACTTACGCTGACGGCTGACCGTTACCGCCGTTACCACCGCGACTGACACGCGTTGTCAGTCGCGGTGGGCCCACGTAGCAGATTTAGCACACGCTTGTGCTAAACCATCCTCCCCCCTTTGGGACGGAGGCGTCCGTCCCAAACTCCCGTTGGTGGAGGGTCGTCGTCAGGAACCGCCGCCACGATAGCGGGCGGTTCCCCCGAGGCAGCGTCGCACGTAGCAGCATTCCCCGGGCAGAGTGGCTCGTCCGCCACCCCATCGCACGTAGCGTTGGCGTCCGTCTTTGGTGGCTCGTCAGCCACTTGGCCGCACACGGCGGCGCCGTCTTGACCGCTGGCGTGGCAGGCGTACGTTCCGCCGGAACACCCTGCTGCCGGTCCTCAACGTTGGCAACCCGAATGGCCCCGTCCGGGCCGGGGTAGACTTGCGTGATGGCCGCGAGTTGAGGATCGCTGAGATCTGGTGCACGAACGTCTGCATCTCGATCAACCTCAATCGCGCGCCACAGGAGGCCGCCTTCAGCAGCCGCTTAGCCACCTTGATGTTCGCCTCCCACAACCCACCGAAATTCGGGCTGCGCGGAGGGATGAAGGAGAAATTGATTCCCTCGTCGGCGGCTAACTCGATGACATGGTGCTGGAACTGGCAGTCGTTGAAGACGTCACGGAGACGCTGCAGTTCACGGGCAGCACCCACGAAATTGCGACCGTTGTCACAATAGATGATGTTGGGCCTTCCACGCAGCGACACGAAGCGCATAGGGCCGGAGATAAAGGCGTGCGTGGATTGATCCTCTACCACTTAAAGGTGTACAGCCTTGGTGGCGAAGCACACGAAGATGCACACGTAGACATCTTCGGGACGAGGATAAGTAGTCGCGCCTCCTAAGCAAGTTCGGCGTTCTGCAGCCTCCCTTGCACGTGAATCAACCCATTCACACAGACCGGGTTGAGGTGCTGGAGTCGACTCGTTGGCGTGATGTTGCCCGTCATTTGCATCTCGCGTACTTCATTCGGATGGACCGTCGTCTACATCCGTAGCAAGATGCGTCGCAGCCCATCTTCTTGGGCGGCGAGCGTCATGGGACCGTATGTCGCAGAAAGGTCAGGATTCTTCGCACGTAGCGAGGCCGACTTCGCCTTGAAATTGTTGACCGCACGTCCTAGCCAGGCGAAGTGTCGGCGCGTCTTTCCCAAGGAGCAATTGTGCCGGTATTGCGCGATCAACTCGTCGCAATCAGGCCCATTGGTAGCCACTAGCAACGGAGCTTGTGGCGGCACTGATTCCAACGCGGCGAGATCTGTTGATGGGGTCGGCTCAGGTATCCGATGACATCCTGATTGAACGAATGCCGGCCCATTCAGCCAGAACGTCATAACGTCTGGACGGATCAACTTTCTTGCCGAGATGCCTCAGGACACGATGTCGGCCGGGTTGAGTTGTGTGGGCACGTAGCACCAGTCGTGGGAGCGTCATTGCCTTCCGCCGTCGTCGTCGTCGGTCCGCTGGGCGATGCCATTCGTGAGAGGTGTAGTTTCCTCAAGAGTGGAAGCTCCAACGTGAACTCGTTCCACTGATGGATCGTCGCGGGTGACACGGAGTCATCCCATCCAAGATCTTCTCGCCAGAGATCTTGCATCATCACTTTCGCAGTGATGATCATCGGCTGCAGGATCCCGACTGGATCGTACAGCTTAGAGATCTTGGCGATGAGGCTGCGCTTCGTCAATTGCTTCGCGGACTGAAGTACGTCCTCATGTATGACCAACTGAAACGTGTCATCAGTTGGGCACCACGACAGTCCGAGCATGCGCACAGCCTCGCGATCGCTGATCTTAACAGGAGCCTCCCGATGCTCCTGCGGTACGTGGCGCAGTACCTCTGCTTCGTTGGACGCCCACTTCCGCAGCGGCATGCTGCGGCGAAGTAGCGCCTGCTCCACTCCCGAGCACAGGGCACGTAGCTCGTCGGGTGTAGAGGCGCCCAGCGACAGGTTGTTCACGTAGAACCCTCGCTGGATTGCGTCAGCGACTTGCGGGTTTCCAGGTACCGGGTAGATTACCCGAGTGGGGTATCACGGTGCGATCGGCGTCATGTGTCCGAGGTCCACGTACTCACGCATGAACGCCCGGTACTCGTCATACGTCTCGGAGTGGCGTTCTAGCTTGCGCTCGAGGGCTAGTAAGCGCTTCACTCCGTGCTGGTAGGAGTCGCCCAGCTATCCTACCTCCCCCCGTAAGGGAATTCGGACGACGTATCGGCCGTCCGGTGCCAACGACGTCGTCTCCTTGAAGAAGGCCTCGAGGTCCGGTGAGGAGATTTCCGTCGAAATCGCGGCTTGAGGCAGGGACGCGTCCTCCACCTGCCAGAACCTCTCGATACTCCGTCTGAGGTCTTCTTCCGTTGTGGCCACTCTGCATTGATGCGACCTCACGCCATCGGCCACATCGCCCTGGAGTAAGCCACCCACGAGCCACCCGAACACGGAGTTCTGGATGGTGAGTCCTCGCTCATTTCGTCTCAGGCCGGGTGTAAGCGCGGCAAAGTACACCCCGGCACCCAATATCGCGTCAGTTGGGCCGGCAACGTTAAAGCGATCGTCAGCGTACGATAGCTCTGCCGGGACGTCAGTATCGCTCAAAGCGATCGTCTGGTGGGGCAGGTCGGGCAGATCCGGGATCACGCAGAACTTCACCGGGTAGCTGCGACCTCCGCTGAGGCTTCTTATGGTGGTGACGCATTCCCGCGTGACCATAAGCGGCCCTGACACTCCGTCTAGCCTCAGCTTAGACACGCTGAATTGCATTCGCAGCCGTGATGCTGCCCGGGTCGTGATGGCATCAATTTAACTGCCCGAGTCCAGTATACATCGTAGTCGATGCCATCCTCCATCAGGGCCTTGCGCCTGAACCACTACGGTTGCTAACAACGTAGCAACGCCTTGTGGCGTACGGGAACGGGGCTGTAGTGTTCACGAGCGCTGGGCGCGATGCAGCGGACACACGTAAGTGACACGGGAGTTGTGACACGAGAGTCGTTACACGGGAGTTGTGACACG
>NW_026454440.1:0-8406 GCF_943734635.1 Anopheles cruzii
CAGTTTTTACTGTGCGCTCGGCCCGTATAAATTTAGATCTCCGACGCGCCCGTCGTTGGCGATGGCAATCAGCGTGCTCTTAGCAGATGGAAACCGGGTGCTCCCGAGACCAATCCCGACTCCGCCTCCCGTGGCCGAGTAGCCGACCCCCCCTAAACTCGGGCACCGAAAAACGGAGTGCAAACGGGCGGGAATTTAAAAGACTTTTAAATTCTTTGTCACACAGGGGTTTGGCGCGTTTTGGCGCAGTGATAGCATAAACGATGCGGAACTTTCCACCCCACGTCGGGGTGGAGGGTTCGTGTTTCGGGTGTTATGCCGTCCGCGGGCCGTAAAACGGTCGCGTACTGCACACCCGGGGACCTTTACAGCATAAATCGCATTTATGGCCCCGAGAAGCTCCGAATGGCCGATGCACCGAAACCGGGGCTAGAAGTGAAGAAAGTGCTCTCTCGCTCTAGTGGTTCCCACCGAATCCGCTTCTCGTGCGCTGCATGTGTGTGTGTGTGTGTGGTGCTCCTGCGAACGTGATGGGCTCTCAACGGAAACCGTAGTGCTTTGTTTCGGTGGTGCCGAGCAGCACATAAGACAATACACCCTTTCTTCGATTGTTTCTTCGGGTCGGCTGATGCTTCCATTATATGCGCTTCGTACGCCGGCGAACCATTCGCCGGCCTGATCCGTTCGTTCCGCAGAACTGGTTTAACGGAATCCTTTGATGGAGTTTAAATTAATTAAATACACACACAGCACAGCACAGCACACACACCAGCTGGTGCCGGGTGCCGTTCAGCCACTAAACCCGAGACACTGATTTATGTTATGAAGTTTCTTTTATGTTTGCCACATTGGTCTGGGCACGCGCGTGCTTCGAAATAGTGGATTGATTTCTGTCAAATAGCTCTGCATAAACAATGAGCAGTTTCCAGTTAATGCTCATCAAAAGTAGAATATTTCGGTGAACCTCGCTGCTCTCTGATCGGTGGTGTGTAGCGATTTTCCCTTTGTTTTTGTCCCCATCACGACCCTATCGAGCGAAATAATAGTCAAGCGGTGTACCTAAAATAATTATCCCAGCCATCTCGCCAGCCTGGCCCTGGCTCATTGGTTCGACATAAAACACAATCGGTGAAAATTGGTGCAGCGGAATTCGGCTAATTAATTGCTTCGCTCCCGCACCAGCGCCATCTTTAGGACGCGTGCGGTGGTATCCAACCCCCTTGCGTCTACGGTGCGGTGGCCATAATGAGCATGATAAATCAATTAACATTTCTGCGATTCTGCTGATTAATAATTGATTACGATCTATTCGCGCGCCAACTTTTTCACCGATGGCGTCGGGATGGCGTGGCGTAGCTCGTCGGGAGGCGAGATTTAAACACAAAGTGCAATTTAGTTTAATTCACCGAACGCCCAAAACGCTCGTTCTACGTAGCAAAAATATTAGAGTTTATCAAACCGAAACCGGCACCGTTCAATTACACAGAGCGTTTGTTCAACTACGATTACTGTCATTTATGACCATTGTTACAACAGTGAGGCAATCGAAGCATTACAAAACGATCCTTCTGATGTCGATAAGTGTGTTACGATAAACTCGCACCCATCAGGTTGGCATTATTTTGTTCAACAACCACTTTTCTATATATATAAAAGAGTACCGCGTTATTGTTATTCCCTTTATAACGCAAGAACGGCTGAACCGATTTGGCTGAAAATTGGTGTGGAGGTAGCTTAGATCCAAGGGCCCCAGATAGGATACTTTTTATAATCCGATCGCGTCACAATGAAGCCACAATACGCACAATGTATTTTTTTTTCAATGCAACGGGACAGACAGAGCGAGCAACAGAAAACAATTGTTGGCTTCTCTTTCTCACTAATGCAGCGTTCCCCCACCCCCCTTTCCCCCTTCCAACAAATAAGGTCGTCGCGATCTCTCCCACTGAGGCGGCATCGACAAACGATAGACAGAGAGCGCAATAGCAAACAATTGTTTACTTCTCTTTCAAGCTTCCGCCCCGCTCTCGCGAGCAGTTCGACTATTCACATCTCATTTCATCATTCGCGTCGTAAAAAAATTATCGTGCTTGGGAATAATATTGAATACTTCATTTTAAACACTTGCTTTTTCGGGAAATAATTTTAATCGTAGGGAAGCATTCCCCAGTAAGTATTTACTTAAAAATAGTGAAATTGTACCGTACCGTGTTTTGTTTGGGAAAAAATGTGAAGATTCGTGTCAATTCCAGCAATCCTGATCTTCAGGTGAATAAGGAGATACCAGCTAACCATTAGGAATGCCAGCGCCAAATCATGAACTGAATGACGTATATAATCGAGATGTTTGGCGCATGTTGCGAGATGTTTTGGAGGGGCAATGATTTTACTGTCCTGAAATTTCCGCCAAACACTGCCAGTAATTCCAAGATCAGCTGACGAAATGAAGTGCTTCTCTTCTTATTGGACAACAACCGCTGAACGGTCCTAGCCTTCACCAACCAGCGATAATGTTAATCTCTGATACTCTTTCTAAACGTTCGTTTTTACGGGCCGGGTTGTTAGTCCCGCGCCAACCCCCCTGGAACGCCGGAATCGGGAATCGAACCCATGGCCAGCTGCGATACAGGGACGAGCGTTACCGACTGCTCCTATCACCGGGGGCCCATTGCCTCTGGGGCGAAACAGAGTTCGCCGGGCCTGCTAGTGTCATATAAAACGTCATTTCGTTAAGCAATCCCAAGTCCCCGACGTGTCGGATATTTACCGTAGATTACGGGTATTAAGACCCTACATCTATGAAGACCCCCCTCATTTTTAGATCAAAAATTTAAGAAAAAACCTAAATTACTTTATTTTTATTTTTAACAACTTTATTTTTTAACTCGTTCGTCATAGAAGTTATGAAATTCTTCAGTCTCAAAGATATCTTCTGTTTCCAAACATTGATTAACCAGTTTTCTAGTTAATTCTTCCATGTCATCATTATCTGTGTCTGAGGAATCACTTTGGGCAAAAAAGCATCATCTTCAGAGCCACCTAATGCATTGCTAATACTTGCTTTTTTAAATGATTTGATGATAACATCTTTCTTGATGGCATCCCATGAAGTTTTCACCAAATGGCAGACTTGTGAGATTGTTGGCCTCTTCAACACGATTCCAGTTAAGTTTGTATCAGATTCACTCATCCATTTAGTCCACTCCTCCTTCATATTTGCCTTAAAACGTTGATTGATACTGATATCAAGATGTTGCACTTGACTTGTGAGACCACCTGGAATGACTGCTAACTGGGTTCTCAATTATTTAGCCTTTTGCTTTACTTTTTCCGTCAAATGCCCTCTAAACTGATCAAAAACCAAATAAGAATTCTCCTTCAACAGGACGCCAGGTCGCCTAGACCATTGCCTATCTGTGACAATTCAAAGCTAAACTTTTGCCGGGTATTGATGACAAATTTGTGAAAAGATAACACTTTTTCTTCATAGAATTCAGATCGAGTGCTTGAGTCAGGTTGCTCATGATACCGCTACATGCATTAACTGGTTAATCCAGCAAGTCGAATCGCTGACTACACCTATTAAGACCCCCCTGGATTTTAGACTGAAATTTTTTGCAAAAAAGGTGGGTCTTAATACCCGTAATCTACGGTATTTAATACTAATTAATTATGAACTTAGGACTAGAATTCCTATCCTTCACTTAGTCTCTTGAGCTTGGCCGAGTATAGTACACAAATGGAAGGATGTCTTATAACATTGGTCTTTGGATTTGGGTCCTTGATTCCATACAACTTTCTGGCAAAATCCTTAAACACTAAAACAAAGCGTAGAGCACCGTGGTAAGTGGTAAGAACAGCATGAAAACAAAGAATCAAACGAATCATTCGCACAGCACTTTCCTCCTGGGTAGGGATTTTTCTAACCCCCTCGAGTCGGGCAGGAGTAAGATGGTCCCCGGACCGGACGCTGCGCTTTGTCGTAATGAACGGCACACTTCGTGGGTTTCATTTATGTTCTCACCCATCCGCCACGCGCCGTCCCGTTATGCCCACCACCCACGGCGAGAATCGCTGCACCGTAGCAGGAGCGCGGTGCACCGGAGCGTACGGCGTGCAGTGCACCGGCAGCGAAACGGTGCACTGCACGCCGCCAAAGGACGCCGTGCGGAGGACGCCGTGCGGACCACCACCATCATAAAACCATGAAGGTACCCAGCGAAACGGGGAGCAACAACAGAGTAAAAAAAAGAGAACGGAAAGAACGGGCGCTGCAGAAACACCGGCAACGGGAAAGGATGAAAAACGACCGACACTGCAGCCAACGGAAGCCAACTAGAACGCCACGGTACAGTTGTCGGGAACTCTCTCTCTCGCTCTGCTTCTCTCCGCTAGGTGCATCCACCGACGATGGCGGGGACTACGACTGACCAGCGAGCCAGTGGCAGTGGACGTCCTTTTAACTGTGGAGCTGCTGGTCCACCATGCCATGAGGTGGGTGTGCCGTTCGCCAGGACATTAGATCGAGTGTGGCCGGCAGCCATCGGGTGCCAAACTTGATGTCTGAGAAGGTGACCAGAGACTGTGACCGGGTAGCACGGACCCAACAACGGAAGGATACAATGAATCTCTGGTTTGCTCCTGAAGGCAAAGGATAACCAAACAAAATGGTCCTGTGTGTGTGCTGTGTTGGAAGATTCGTTGCAGTTGCTGCTCCTGGAAGAAAACGCACGCCAGAGTCCAACTCCACTTGGGCTGATGCAGAGCGAGAGAAGGAGCGAACGAGCGAGATTTCGCCGGTGTCAGGACGAAAAATAAACACCCACCGCTGCACGGTGGGCCACACCGGATCGGTCAGTCCACCAGCAGTCCACCGGCCGGAGGAAAAATGGGAAATCTTTCGTATTAAATTACACCGCATTAACATGTCAAAGAAAATAATTTACCATAACTGCCCGTGACATTATTTCCACTCCGGTGGCCGCCCCGGCCCCGGCCAACACCGGAGACTGGATTTACCTTTCGTGGTTCAGTTCGGGGCTCGGGATATTTTGTTTTTCCGAAACACTGTGCTTGTGCAAAGTTTGCGTGTTCCGCCTGGTTTGTGGAACCATTTTACGCTCCCGCTAAGGACGCTTAGCGGGAGTAAATAGGAGACAATTTGTAGAAACGTTAAAAGCCCCGGTGAAGCTCGGAGCGGTTTTGTTTAAGTTTTCGATGCCTGCATCTGTGTGTGGAAAAGAAACATCACAAACATGCTGCATTTTTTTGTTTTTGGCGAACCCGAGGGCAAGCACTTGCCGCTACATAATTCTGTGGCATGACAACAATAGAGAGAGGATCCACGGACCGTCGCCGGAGGGATCCATTGTTACCGGCTCGGTACTAATTGCATAAATGTTAATTCGAAATTCGTGGAATATTATAATAAGCCGCCCGTTTTTGGTGGTGGACCTGGTGGGCCGGGCACCTTAAAGGAGCCCAACAGGCGGGCAATTAAATCGCGGTGTTACCCTATTTATATACCGCTTGCGAATATTTCATTCAAAAAAAATTGTTAATCATTATTGCACGAGGTTGCGTTTTCGTTAGGCCGTGATTATGTTGCCAATTTCTAATTTTTCTAATTTTGCGACCAAATGCTCTCGATCAAACACCGAAAAGCTGGCGCTGTTTGCGAAACGTAATGGATTTTTGTTAATACTATTTCTATCTTCACCGCTACGACGGATCTGAATCTTGGCTGGAGGGCAGTGCACGATGCTCTCGGGGCGGGGCGTACAGGACCGCGAATAACGGGGCCACATCGAACCGCACAACATCCATCCGATGGCCACTACCGGTCGGCGGCGGCAGATGTCTGGCAGCGATAGTGGTTCTCATTTGAATAGTTAAATAAAACGGTTCTTTCAGCGGCGGCACCATCGTCGTCACCGAGCGTTGTTGACCTCACGGTTTGAAGTACGCCCGAAGCGACGGAACATGCCGCGGTCGGCATGCCACGGCGTGCGCAGGAAGAGCATAGTTTCACGTCACCAGCAACGAACTCGAAAAAATGTGTGTGCCGGAAAGCCGGAGAAATAAGGCAAAACATTAAAATAATTGCCTCAATCGAGCAGATTCGTTCAGCTGTGCACATTCGAGTTGTGCAGTTTCGAGTTCCGAATCCGGTGTTGGGTTGGGTTCACCGAAAGCATCCCAAAAGTCAATTAGACCTAACGACCTGTCGGTGGTAGGTAGTAGTCGGAGTTTTGCATTTTTTAATATTCTCCCAAAGCGGGACCAACTTTTTCCCGGGTTCCTCCATGCGGCCAGAGTGTCTGTCGGTGGTGTCGTTACCGACCGAATTAAATGCTTCATCTTAACCCATTTCAAACACAAACGCTTCCTTCTTGACGAGGAATGTCTTTAAAAATTGCCGCTTGTTAGCCGAACAAATAGAGCAGCAATTTGTTTCGCCGGAAGAATTATTCATCCCCCCCGGCCACGGAGGCCATAACGCAGAAAAACGCCTTCCAGCAGCAAAGACGAGCCACACTCATCGCTTCTTAGCTTCGGGCCGGCACGCTGCGCGTTCCATATGCGGATGTTTCCGTGCGCGGAAAACAAACCGCAATATGACACGCAATCCTACGACGACGACGACGACG
Organism: Anopheles cruzii; assembly: GCF_943734635.1. NCBI lineage: Eukaryota > Metazoa > Arthropoda > Insecta > Diptera > Culicidae > Anopheles > Anopheles cruzii. The sequence continues at coordinate 6,651 of NW_026454440.1, forward strand.
GCGATGTGCTACAAAAAATCTGACGTCTCGCGAACGCGAAACAAATCGCATCCGGCGAGCGAGATCGTTCTGAGTGTGCAATTTTGTTGCACTTTTCCACGCTGGTCCGCGGGCCCATTTACACACCCCTTCGCGTCCTGCATCGCGCCAGGAAGTCAGTAGCAAAATGAAGTGCACCGTCGAAGGCCACCGACACAATGTGTGGCGTTGTGCTGCTGCTGCAAACCACAAACACGCGCGTCAAACTCCGCGCATGCAAGGAAACATTTGGCGCACAAGAATGGCCCCGACCTAGGTGACCCATAAACAACTCAATAAAAATTGCAATCAGCTGCTGTTGGTCCTGCTGCAACCGTCAAACGGGTTTTACCGTGTTCCGGAGGGTGTGATTGTTGCGTCGTGATTAATGGTAGTGGGGCGAATTCGGGCCAACCAGTCAGCCGCTCAGAACTCGCCCATGCTCCAAGTGGGATTTGCAGAACCAGAACGCTCCGTGGCTCCAACTCCTTGCGGTGGTTACCACCACCGCTCAATGTCACATCGATGTCGTTGCCGTCGTCATCAGCATTCTTGTTGGTCAGCATTAATGGATATTAAATTCCTAATGCTAACGCGGCCCCACCGAAAGGTCAGCCTGTCCCCGTTCTGCGGAGTCTGGAGTCCGTTTTTGTGTGTGTCCGGTTGCATTAACGACCGATCAAATCTTGCCTTCCGCCGGTGCTGCCGTCGTCGCCGGGAAGTCCGTAAATCTTTCCGGAGTGGGGCGTTGAGTGTTGGCCCGTTGGCCCGGAACGGTTCGCGCAAATTAGGTTTGGTAATGCATATTGCGGTTAGCCATCGATCGATTGACGGCTTTCCGCCCGCTGAAGGTTGACTTCAGCGGGCGCAATTCGTACTGTGTATCTAAGGATGTTTGCGAAATGGTTAGATGTTGATACAGTTTCTTCCACTAGGTGGTTTAATGTTGGCAAGCTGACCCTCATTCTCATGGTCATTTCAATCATTCGAAAGCGATCGGGCATGTCGATTTTAAATGATAAGATGAGAATGCTTACTACATTCCGTCAAATAAGAAACGGGAATTTGTGATTTTGAAGAAAAGGCTTAGTTCGACTTTCGATTTGTTTATGGTGTTATACATGTCACTCACTTATGTTGACAATTTCGGCCATTTTGACTAATCAGGTTCTTTTTGACAGCTGTTTTGCTTGAACGTGTCATGGCTCACCGGCGATTTCTGTCTTCTCCCAAACTAACTGACCATGAAGCGGTAATTTGAGTTTTGGAAACAGAAAAACGTCACAGGGGGCCAAATCTGGGGAATACGGTGGCTATGGTATCATTAGTTTGTAGTTTTTGCACAAAAATTCGCACTCAAAGAACGATGTTAAACTTGGTATACACGTGACCTGTTCAAAAAATTTCGTGACTTTCTTTATTCGTGAAATATTCTTTATTGACCGTTCTATCACTTGGCAACATCTCATGATGCCTCGCGACCCCGCAATCGAAGAAAACTGTTCGAATCGAAGAAAATTTGAATTGCATCCGATCTCTTAATTTCGTTTTTCACATAAAATTTGATACAAATTCTTTACCATCGATTTTTCGGAATAAACAAAAATCACCGATGTGCCAAGACACGCGCACAGTAAAACAACTGTCAAAAATTGAATAATAACTCAAAATGGCCGAAATTTTCAACGTACGTGAGCGACATGTGTAGCAACATAAACATAAGCCATAAACAAATCGA
>NW_026454441.1:0-8397 GCF_943734635.1 Anopheles cruzii
TTTATCGTATTTAGTCCTTATCGTGGCTCATCGAGGCTCTTCTACATTGCCTTACTTGAATGACAGAACGTCGTTACGTGCTCTAATAGCTGTTCTACATCGAGACTGTTGATTTAACTGATATGAGCCTGTTTTTCATTTCTGAATTTTGCGACAACGGCACTTAAATTTTGGTTGAATTTTTTTTTTCCTTTTTCTATGAGTCTCTAGTAAACACAATATTTTCTGATTCATGTGAGGAGGCAAGTCTCGAAGGAGATGAAGGAAGTGCGAAGTTATGTTAAAGAGTTGTAACAAGTGTTTTGTTAATATAAATACCCTACTTTTCATGGCGATCCTGCCAGGAGAAGAAACAGGATCCCTGGCAGAGGCAGAGAAAGTACGACCCTCCGAAGGGCCGACCGTGTTGTGTGTGTGTTGCGAAACCTTATGGAATCGCATGTGTGCATCGTGTGATACCAAGTGCATGTGACTGTATGCGACGACTGACGACGCTCGACACCGTTCGCGTGCAGTGACGTCGATTAATGGACAGGTACATGTGACCGTATGTGTGTGTGTAAGGGTGCTTCCCGCATTGGAGACGTTATACCAAGTGCCCGTGAAATCAAACAGAATGGGCAAGAAACATACCAAGATGGAATCCCAGCAGGGTGATCCACAGGTGCAGATTATAAACACACAACACGAGCACACGGAGTACCATAAAGACAACGCCACATTGTTATGGGTTATTTGTGCGATGGTGGTCGTCTTGCTGCTGCTTGAGCTGCATAAGAGGTTCAAGGCTGGACAGCAGAACCAAGCCACCCGCGCGGCGCAATCGTTCGCCCGCCTGACGGATGTCACCACATCCCAACAAACTGTGTGAAGTGCAGGTTACCAAGTGGCGGAAACTAAAATTTAAAAATAAACAAACGTACAATGGCGCAACCCGAGCGAGATAACTTTTACCGTGACCTAGTGCACGAGACCGTGACGCAACTGCGACATCTTGAGGTTGATTTCCGCAACCAATTTTACCGTGGTAGGCAGTGGAGCGAGTGTCGAATGTCCGCAAAAGCCCCATTGCTAGAGCGGCTGTTACGAACGGAAGTTCGATGCGCGACTAGTAACTTGAGTGCTCGAGTCGCCAAAGTATTTGCACCTTCTGTAAATATTGTGGCAAACAGTACTGTCCCAATCTTTATTAAAAGTCATCCGACCTGGGAGCAGAATAAGAATTATTCTCGACTGATATCTGCGTTCGACATGCTTATGGAAAGAAACATGGACCATAAATATGCCAGACTCAGAATCTGTTCAATTACAACACGCTTCAAGGATTGTTCTGTACTGATTGCATATCAGTATTTTCTGTCTGTGTTGGGCTTTGGAAAGAATAATATATTGGCTTGGGTATGGAACCGTCCAACTGCAGACGATTTCAGAAGAATCTTTAAGAAAGGACAGGAGTTGGATCAACTCCATAGTTATGCTCCCTATATGTCAAGTATGAAGTTGGTGATGAAAAGCCCATATTCGGCAGCAGTGAATTCGTCTCTCCACTATTTTATACATATAACATGCTCTTTCCTGAATGAGGAGAGATCTAAAAACTCAAGATGTTTGGGAGGAGGGAACATGATTGAGCCGTTGATCAATGCTATATTGCTTGCATTTGCCAGAATGTCTCGTGTCCCGTCTGAAGCTCAGTTCCGTGAAGAGGGAAGCTATCTAGCCGTTCATCAGGTAGATCTTCAGATAGGAGAAGAGGAGGTCAACGTTGCCATGTTTAGAGCAGAGATGGAAGCAATTCCGGAGCCAGAGGGCCTAAATGGTATTGCTTGGAACAGATATTTCCATCTAAACAAGTGTCGAATCCCGAGATTGATCTTATTGCGCATGAGATCTATCTGCTCGTGTTTTGTTAATCCTCGTCCAGGATCAATGGCTGAGTGGCTCTTGAACTGGGCTCGTGCAGAGGCCAATTTCACGATGTAAAGAAACGTGAAAAAAACTAACATCAAGTAATAAGGATTTGGAAGTTTTCGTAACTTTCTGATTTTTCAAAGATGGCAGAGGAAATGGACCCAGCAGAGAGATTGAGGGAGGAGAGACGTAGGAGAGTGGATGCAGGTAATCCGTATCGAGATCTAGGGCCTACTATAGGGGCAGGGAAGATGATTGGGGCTCACGATCCTGACGGGGTAAACTTAGAATGGGAAGCTACAGACTCAATCGTAACTACTGCATTTGAGATGTCTTACCCCTCGGAGTTCTTCGCTCGCGAAGGAAGAAAACCCGAATTGTACGTAACAGCCAAGCAGAATCCAGAGCAATCTCTCTTTGGTGCATTAAAACCTAAAATAGACGATGGATCCATAACGGTAGAAGAGGCAACTGCTTTCTTATGGGAATTACTGTCTCCAATAGAAACAGAGCCATTGATAGAAGATTGGGTTTCTTTCGGTATGATCATAGGCAGAGCAGGGCAGAGAGTGAAGATTGCAAATATCTTGGATGTTAAGACTTTCCCTAACATGACTCCATTTACATCAGGAGAAGTTTTCCCAGAAAACTTCAGAGAGGGTTATATGGGATTGATGATGGCGCCTTACAGATTTCACTCCACTTTAAATACTGAATATGCAGACTCATTGAGTGCTCGAATGGAGCAAAAACGGTGAGAACTCGCTATTTACGGCGCGGCGAGTGATCGACCGGCGCATCGAAGTGGAGACTCAGGATCGGCTCGTCGTCACTCAGGGGTAACGCCGAGAACGGGATTGGGGATAAAAAGGGGCTCCCCGGTGGCGCTCAGGGCATTCGCGTTCAAAACTCTCAGAGAAGTGAGAGAACAAGGTGAATCAAGTAACGGAATAAAGGCGAGCTCTCCAGGTGGAGACACGGAAATTAATAGTGCGAGTGTATTACTTTCTTTGGTTCTGCCCCGGCAGAACCAAGCCCCAACCGTTACAGCGGCTCTACGAAATCGAGCGTCCGCGGCGTCGCGAACCACTCTGGCCAAAGGGTTGTTGACCGTCCAATTCCACCACACACCGATACCGCTTTCCTGTATTTAAGGAGGCAAATCGGTGAATTGGTTTAGCCGCAAAGTAGCAGTGGTTCTAGACGGTTGTCAGAAGAACGAATAAAGTAACAGAAAGATAATATTCGGTGTTTCTTTTATCTCTCTCCTTTACATGGGGGCTCAACCGGGATAGAGCGAGAATGAGGTGATGACGATACTATCAACACAAGTCGAGAAACAGGAGCTAGATGTGCCGCCACAGTTTGCTAGCAAGGTGGAAAAGCTGGTTCAACAGTACGTCCCAGAAGAAAGGGTGGTAAGCCGCGTTCAGACTAAAATCATCATGTCCGACGATACTCCAGTACATATGACGCCACGCAGTTACGCACCAAAAGAGGAACGGATTTTAGAGAAAACCATTGAAGAATGGTTAGAAGCGGGAATAATTCGGGATAGCACTAGTGAATATGCATCTCCAGTGACCTTGGCACCGAAAAAGGACGGAACCATCGCGGGAATGTGTGGAGGACGATGAGGAATACTTTAGCTCCAGCGATTCGGATGACGGCAGCGTCAATGACATTTAGGTACCATCTAGCTCTATCCTTGCGCGGCCGAAAGCATTTATAAATTCAGGATCAAAAATGGTCACTAGCAATGGTCACGTCAATAAATTGGAAGCAGTGATCAAACGAGATTATTTCATAACCAACTTGGCTGACAAAATTAGAAAGCAAATCGATTGCTGCGTGAAGTGCATACTTGCAGAGCGGAAGCGAGGGAAAACCGAAGGGCTCTTATCACCTGTCCTGAAAGGTGACGTCCCTTTCGACACATATCACGTGGACCACCTAGATACTACGGAGAAATTGTATAAGTATTTGTTCGTCGTGGTGGATGGATTTATAAAGTACGTGTGAATCTATCCTACCAAATCAACAACCGCGGCCGAAGTGATCCAACGTTTGCGACAACAGAGCGAGCGCTTTGGAAATCCACGACGAATCATCAGTGATAAAGGATCGGCATTCACATCCAACGATTTTAAGGAGTTTTATAGCGAGCAAAACATAGAACACGTCGAGACCACTACGGGAGTTCCTAGGGGAAATGAACAAGTAGAAAGGGACAATCAGGTAATCCTGGTTATATTAAAGAAGCCGAAACCGAAGTACACACAGATGCATCAAATGAAGGGTACGGAGCCATCCTGCTGCAGAAGGCCAACGACGGTAAGCTTCACCCTGTGTATTTTATGAGTAAGCTAAGGGATAAGGGCTATTGAAAAATTCCGAGTGTACCTTTTGTGAACCCCTTTTAAAATTGTGACGGATTGGTTCGGTGTTTAAACTCTGTTATATGAGTTATATGTTATATGGCGACGGTGACCGAGTATTGGCGTAAGTGAGACAGCGATAGTGTCGAAAAGTCAAGTGACCGACAGTGAACAGTGCGACACGACCTACACCAATACGCGACAGAAGTGATGAGTGGTAAAAACACTGCGTGAAGAGAGGATCACCATGAACCAATAGTTTTTATTACGATACCAAAATGGGTAAAAGTGGGTCGAAACCCGAGGCCAACGCGAGCGGCGAAAATGACCTGATCATAATCCAAAATCAGGAAATTTACACTGAGCAACACGCAGTCCACGAGCTTAAGCTAAACATAATACTGGTAATTGTGTGCCTGCTAGCGGCACACAAAATGCTTAAGCTAATCTTCAGTGCTATGCAAAAACACGCGCGCAACACAGCGTTAAAAGTATACGATTTACCGAAATAATAGAAACTGGGTCATAGACATTCCCCAATTTTGTCAAAACCATGGACCCCGACGACTGGGATATGGCAAACCGCGAGTTAGTGTATGAAACAATAGCTCTTCGACAATGAAACAATGAAACAATAGCTAAGAAACATCATCGATCGCCGACGAACCCAGACGTGTGAAACCTCGACGGTTAAATAGTTAGAATAAAGTTAGAATATTTCGTGACGTTGCTTTCGTGCAAAATCATTTGGTGACCCCGACGTGATATCGTGTCACGATTTCGTGTACTACCGTGCTTCGACTTCGTGCTACTCGACTTCGTACTCCCGTGACCGTGTGCGTGTGAAAGTGCTACCGTAAAAGTGCTACCGTAAAAGTGCTACGCCGCTACCGCGTACTACGTGACTTTGGGCTACCGTGCCATTTCGTACCACGGCATTTCTTGCCACTACGTGACACCAGGCTAGCGTGCTATTTCGAAACTGCGTACTCCCCTATACGTCGCTTGCCGTCCGCGTGCGCCACTTCGTTGGCTCCCGCGCGTGTGTGCGTATGGGTGCGACACTAGGACGACTACCCAGGTTCGCCGACGCCGATATCGCTCGTCCGGTAACAGTGTGTACCTGAGACCGCTTTGTGTTCCGCTCCCGTGTGAAGTTTGTAGTGTGTAATATGCCTAACACAAGAAAGACGACGCGCGATGAATCGCCGATACCGTACGCCGACTGCGACGCCGGTCGGCAGGCGAAGGCCGAAATCGGGCATCCATCTGCCGCCAACGATGCAATGCAGCAAGGCAAATCTCCGCGCTGGAGGAAGCCATGGTGCCAATCCGGCTGGATATGTTGGAGGGCATCTATCGCGACGGGTGCGCCGTTCTGTCGCGGATAGAGGCAAAATCGGGCACCTCGCAGCGGCGAGGCCCGTTTAGCGATGCGTACGCCACCGCACGGGTGGCGCTGGGCCGCCTGCGAAAGGCGGACGCGGCGTCCATCTCCATGATGGACACCGCAGTTGTCGCAGTCACTCCCAGACAGGAACATCTGCCACGGATCGACCTGCCAAAGTTCGGCGGCGATCCGTCGGAGTGGCCAGCGTTCGCCTCGAGGTTCGAGAAGCGGCTCAGCGGCTGGAAGGAGGACGCCACACGATACGCGTACCTCCTGCAATGCTTCGACGGCTTCCCCCTTGCGCGGCAGAGCGCCGAAGCGTTCGAGAGCGTGGGGATGCCGTTCGCGGAGGCGTGGGTACGGCTCCAGGAGCGCTTCTACAAGAAGCGCGTGGCGTTCCTGGGGCATTGTCGTGCCATAATCGAAGCGCCACGGCTTACAAGCGCGTCCCCGAACGGGCTGATGCGCCTCATAGACGTGGTGGAGACGGCCATCACGTCAGCCCGACGCATCGCTAGCGCGACCGCCAACGTGGCATCCGCAATCGAGGACGGGCTCCTCGTGAGCATCGTGCTAAGCAAGTTGGATGAGGATAGCCTGGCCAGAGTCGCTCGCCGGGCAGACCAGCAAGCGATCCCTACGTGGAAGGAACTGAGGGACGAGCTCGATAAAATGGCAAATCAGCTCTATTATGAGCCGAAGCGCTCGAAGGAGGCAGGCTCCCATGCCCCATGCCCCAAAACCCCTCACGCTCCTTCCGCGCCGCGGAAAACAGCCTACGTGGCTCTCACACCCAAGTCAGCGCCGACGCCAGCGCCGACGCCCGCGCCGAAGCCCGCACCATCACCAGCTCCACGCGGAAGCGGGGACGCCAAGCCGCGGCGGCAATGTTACGCCTGTGACCAGACAGGTCACGAAAGTAATTTCTGTCCAGAGCTGCGGGCGCGCTCGGCGTTGCAGTGCGTCAATTACATTATGGAACGAGGCAAGTGCGTCAACTGCTTCTCACGTTCCCATAAGGCAACGGACTGCCCATCGGAAAAGAAATGTCAGCACTGCCAAGCAAAGCATCACACGATCTTGTGCAGCTCAGCAGTGTACCTCGAGGAAAGGAAATGACTCTCCCGCATTCGTCGGCGGGCTGCCAGCTGCAGTGATCCGTTTTGCCATGACAACTCCCGTGTTCGTCGTCGGGCTGCTAGCCGCAGTGAGCCGTGTTGTCGTGAAAACTCCAGTGTGCGTTGCAGCGCCGTCATTGGCGGTTCGCCTATTCACCTTGAGTACCCGCGAGCTGTCAGTCACCCCACGCCTCTCCATCGTGAGAACTCTCGTGTTCTCACCCGCGCGATCAGTTGCGAGGCGACTCTCTACCGTGAGAATTCCCGCGTCGGCTCCCGTGCTGTCAGCTGCATCGCGCCCAGCGAGCGTACGCCTCGTTCCCGTACGCCGCGTTCCCGTACGCCTCGTTCCCGTACGCCTCGTTCCCGTGCAGAGACTACAGTACACGGCATGCCCAGACCAATGAATTAGTCCAGTGATAGTTGTTACGTGCGCCACGCACAGAACGCCACGGCCACTAGGCACCGCAATTTTACAGCGGCTCCCCAGGCGTCACGATGACAGGCCACACCAGGGGACCGCAGGGATCGTGCGGATATGACAGGATCGACCCGGATGACCCCGAAAAGGACCAGAAGCAAACAGACAGCGAGAGCGAGAAGCGCCAAATATAGAGTGAGAAGAAAAGGGACACTGACCGGTGAGGACGCGGAGCCGTCGCCGGTCGCCGAGTAAATCAGTGCAAAATTAGAAGGCGAAGACAGTGAATGTTTTTTAGCAAAGCAACACGATACAATACACCACGATACCGTATCCATACATCCAATAGAATAAAACGCACCGAATTCAGCAAAGTACCCACAAAGTGCAAAGTGCGCCCACGACATTCGACCAGCCAATGCATAGATGAGACGAATTAGGCTAACCAAAAACCACATCACGTGTAACCAAGTCCCGCCGCTCAATAGACACGAGACGTCGATCAAACTCGGGGCACCGATACGCCCAACGGAAGGCGGTGACTGATTAAAAGTAATTCAAATGCGAAAGAGATTGAATCAGGTGTCGCAAAACGTAAAGAAACGGAAAGTCATAAACAAGAGTCTCATCTAAAGCAATACGTATGCAACACTTTAACTCGAAGAGCCCAAAGCCTTTAACCCGGAGAGAATAGAAATGCAGTCCCACAACACAATATTACAGAAACCACGACAATGTGAAAGAAAAGCCGAAACGACCAGAAAGTCAACATATCATGCATGTGGGAATGGTGGTAGAATTTCTACCAGGATCGAGATAGGTGACGATGGTAGAAGTTTCACCGGGGTCCCGCAAGTGACAGCTAGCGGAAGTGCACGAGGCGCAGAGTGGAGTTGCATGACGGCGATCAGTGTGGAAAGACGTAGAGCAGGAATTAAGACGGAAAACCTCGAGTAACACTCTTTATATTGTACCATTAGATTGAATAAATTAAGTTCCATATTACCCGATCTTTGCAACTGATCTTACATGCATAACAATGCAGGAATTCCGTGGGAACATTGACAAACCGCGGGAGTAAAGTCATTGTGGTCTGCGTGTGTCACGGTCTGACGATCTTAGTATAAATACGAACCACGAAATAAACTAAACGAGGAGTGTCATACCGAACGTTGAAGC
>NW_026454442.1:0-8397 GCF_943734635.1 Anopheles cruzii
TTTATCGTATTTAGTCCTTATCGTGGCTCATCGAGGCTCTTCTACATTGCCTTACTTGAATGACAGAACGTCGTTACGTGCTCTAATAGCTGTTCTACATCGAGACTGTTGATTTAACTGATATGAGCCTGTTTTTCATTTCTGAATTTTGCGACAACGGCACTTAAATTTTGGTTGAATTTTTTTTTTCCTTTTTCTATGAGTCTCTAGTAAACACAATATTTTCTGATTCATGTGAGGAGGCAAGTCTCGAAGGAGATGAAGGAAGTGCGAAGTTATGTTAAAGAGTTGTAACAAGTGTTTTGTTAATATAAATACCCTACTTTTCATGGCGATCCTGCCAGGAGAAGAAACAGGATCCCTGGCAGAGGCAGAGAAAGTACGACCCTCCGAAGGGCCGACCGTGTTGTGTGTGTGTTGCGAAACCTTATGGAATCGCATGTGTGCATCGTGTGATACCAAGTGCATGTGACTGTATGCGACGACTGACGACGCTCGACACCGTTCGCGTGCAGTGACGTCGATTAATGGACAGGTACATGTGACCGTATGTGTGTGTGTAAGGGTGCTTCCCGCATTGGAGACGTTATACCAAGTGCCCGTGAAATCAAACAGAATGGGCAAGAAACATACCAAGATGGAATCCCAGCAGGGTGATCCACAGGTGCAGATTATAAACACACAACACGAGCACACGGAGTACCATAAAGACAACGCCACATTGTTATGGGTTATTTGTGCGATGGTGGTCGTCTTGCTGCTGCTTGAGCTGCATAAGAGGTTCAAGGCTGGACAGCAGAACCAAGCCACCCGCGCGGCGCAATCGTTCGCCCGCCTGACGGATGTCACCACATCCCAACAAACTGTGTGAAGTGCAGGTTACCAAGTGGCGGAAACTAAAATTTAAAAATAAACAAACGTACAATGGCGCAACCCGAGCGAGATAACTTTTACCGTGACCTAGTGCACGAGACCGTGACGCAACTGCGACATCTTGAGGTTGATTTCCGCAACCAATTTTACCGTGGTAGGCAGTGGAGCGAGTGTCGAATGTCCGCAAAAGCCCCATTGCTAGAGCGGCTGTTACGAACGGAAGTTCGATGCGCGACTAGTAACTTGAGTGCTCGAGTCGCCAAAGTATTTGCACCTTCTGTAAATATTGTGGCAAACAGTACTGTCCCAATCTTTATTAAAAGTCATCCGACCTGGGAGCAGAATAAGAATTATTCTCGACTGATATCTGCGTTCGACATGCTTATGGAAAGAAACATGGACCATAAATATGCCAGACTCAGAATCTGTTCAATTACAACACGCTTCAAGGATTGTTCTGTACTGATTGCATATCAGTATTTTCTGTCTGTGTTGGGCTTTGGAAAGAATAATATATTGGCTTGGGTATGGAACCGTCCAACTGCAGACGATTTCAGAAGAATCTTTAAGAAAGGACAGGAGTTGGATCAACTCCATAGTTATGCTCCCTATATGTCAAGTATGAAGTTGGTGATGAAAAGCCCATATTCGGCAGCAGTGAATTCGTCTCTCCACTATTTTATACATATAACATGCTCTTTCCTGAATGAGGAGAGATCTAAAAACTCAAGATGTTTGGGAGGAGGGAACATGATTGAGCCGTTGATCAATGCTATATTGCTTGCATTTGCCAGAATGTCTCGTGTCCCGTCTGAAGCTCAGTTCCGTGAAGAGGGAAGCTATCTAGCCGTTCATCAGGTAGATCTTCAGATAGGAGAAGAGGAGGTCAACGTTGCCATGTTTAGAGCAGAGATGGAAGCAATTCCGGAGCCAGAGGGCCTAAATGGTATTGCTTGGAACAGATATTTCCATCTAAACAAGTGTCGAATCCCGAGATTGATCTTATTGCGCATGAGATCTATCTGCTCGTGTTTTGTTAATCCTCGTCCAGGATCAATGGCTGAGTGGCTCTTGAACTGGGCTCGTGCAGAGGCCAATTTCACGATGTAAAGAAACGTGAAAAAAACTAACATCAAGTAATAAGGATTTGGAAGTTTTCGTAACTTTCTGATTTTTCAAAGATGGCAGAGGAAATGGACCCAGCAGAGAGATTGAGGGAGGAGAGACGTAGGAGAGTGGATGCAGGTAATCCGTATCGAGATCTAGGGCCTACTATAGGGGCAGGGAAGATGATTGGGGCTCACGATCCTGACGGGGTAAACTTAGAATGGGAAGCTACAGACTCAATCGTAACTACTGCATTTGAGATGTCTTACCCCTCGGAGTTCTTCGCTCGCGAAGGAAGAAAACCCGAATTGTACGTAACAGCCAAGCAGAATCCAGAGCAATCTCTCTTTGGTGCATTAAAACCTAAAATAGACGATGGATCCATAACGGTAGAAGAGGCAACTGCTTTCTTATGGGAATTACTGTCTCCAATAGAAACAGAGCCATTGATAGAAGATTGGGTTTCTTTCGGTATGATCATAGGCAGAGCAGGGCAGAGAGTGAAGATTGCAAATATCTTGGATGTTAAGACTTTCCCTAACATGACTCCATTTACATCAGGAGAAGTTTTCCCAGAAAACTTCAGAGAGGGTTATATGGGATTGATGATGGCGCCTTACAGATTTCACTCCACTTTAAATACTGAATATGCAGACTCATTGAGTGCTCGAATGGAGCAAAAACGGTGAGAACTCGCTATTTACGGCGCGGCGAGTGATCGACCGGCGCATCGAAGTGGAGACTCAGGATCGGCTCGTCGTCACTCAGGGGTAACGCCGAGAACGGGATTGGGGATAAAAAGGGGCTCCCCGGTGGCGCTCAGGGCATTCGCGTTCAAAACTCTCAGAGAAGTGAGAGAACAAGGTGAATCAAGTAACGGAATAAAGGCGAGCTCTCCAGGTGGAGACACGGAAATTAATAGTGCGAGTGTATTACTTTCTTTGGTTCTGCCCCGGCAGAACCAAGCCCCAACCGTTACAGCGGCTCTACGAAATCGAGCGTCCGCGGCGTCGCGAACCACTCTGGCCAAAGGGTTGTTGACCGTCCAATTCCACCACACACCGATACCGCTTTCCTGTATTTAAGGAGGCAAATCGGTGAATTGGTTTAGCCGCAAAGTAGCAGTGGTTCTAGACGGTTGTCAGAAGAACGAATAAAGTAACAGAAAGATAATATTCGGTGTTTCTTTTATCTCTCTCCTTTACATGGGGGCTCAACCGGGATAGAGCGAGAATGAGGTGATGACGATACTATCAACACAAGTCGAGAAACAGGAGCTAGATGTGCCGCCACAGTTTGCTAGCAAGGTGGAAAAGCTGGTTCAACAGTACGTCCCAGAAGAAAGGGTGGTAAGCCGCGTTCAGACTAAAATCATCATGTCCGACGATACTCCAGTACATATGACGCCACGCAGTTACGCACCAAAAGAGGAACGGATTTTAGAGAAAACCATTGAAGAATGGTTAGAAGCGGGAATAATTCGGGATAGCACTAGTGAATATGCATCTCCAGTGACCTTGGCACCGAAAAAGGACGGAACCATCGCGGGAATGTGTGGAGGACGATGAGGAATACTTTAGCTCCAGCGATTCGGATGACGGCAGCGTCAATGACATTTAGGTACCATCTAGCTCTATCCTTGCGCGGCCGAAAGCATTTATAAATTCAGGATCAAAAATGGTCACTAGCAATGGTCACGTCAATAAATTGGAAGCAGTGATCAAACGAGATTATTTCATAACCAACTTGGCTGACAAAATTAGAAAGCAAATCGATTGCTGCGTGAAGTGCATACTTGCAGAGCGGAAGCGAGGGAAAACCGAAGGGCTCTTATCACCTGTCCTGAAAGGTGACGTCCCTTTCGACACATATCACGTGGACCACCTAGATACTACGGAGAAATTGTATAAGTATTTGTTCGTCGTGGTGGATGGATTTATAAAGTACGTGTGAATCTATCCTACCAAATCAACAACCGCGGCCGAAGTGATCCAACGTTTGCGACAACAGAGCGAGCGCTTTGGAAATCCACGACGAATCATCAGTGATAAAGGATCGGCATTCACATCCAACGATTTTAAGGAGTTTTATAGCGAGCAAAACATAGAACACGTCGAGACCACTACGGGAGTTCCTAGGGGAAATGAACAAGTAGAAAGGGACAATCAGGTAATCCTGGTTATATTAAAGAAGCCGAAACCGAAGTACACACAGATGCATCAAATGAAGGGTACGGAGCCATCCTGCTGCAGAAGGCCAACGACGGTAAGCTTCACCCTGTGTATTTTATGAGTAAGCTAAGGGATAAGGGCTATTGAAAAATTCCGAGTGTACCTTTTGTGAACCCCTTTTAAAATTGTGACGGATTGGTTCGGTGTTTAAACTCTGTTATATGAGTTATATGTTATATGGCGACGGTGACCGAGTATTGGCGTAAGTGAGACAGCGATAGTGTCGAAAAGTCAAGTGACCGACAGTGAACAGTGCGACACGACCTACACCAATACGCGACAGAAGTGATGAGTGGTAAAAACACTGCGTGAAGAGAGGATCACCATGAACCAATAGTTTTTATTACGATACCAAAATGGGTAAAAGTGGGTCGAAACCCGAGGCCAACGCGAGCGGCGAAAATGACCTGATCATAATCCAAAATCAGGAAATTTACACTGAGCAACACGCAGTCCACGAGCTTAAGCTAAACATAATACTGGTAATTGTGTGCCTGCTAGCGGCACACAAAATGCTTAAGCTAATCTTCAGTGCTATGCAAAAACACGCGCGCAACACAGCGTTAAAAGTATACGATTTACCGAAATAATAGAAACTGGGTCATAGACATTCCCCAATTTTGTCAAAACCATGGACCCCGACGACTGGGATATGGCAAACCGCGAGTTAGTGTATGAAACAATAGCTCTTCGACAATGAAACAATGAAACAATAGCTAAGAAACATCATCGATCGCCGACGAACCCAGACGTGTGAAACCTCGACGGTTAAATAGTTAGAATAAAGTTAGAATATTTCGTGACGTTGCTTTCGTGCAAAATCATTTGGTGACCCCGACGTGATATCGTGTCACGATTTCGTGTACTACCGTGCTTCGACTTCGTGCTACTCGACTTCGTACTCCCGTGACCGTGTGCGTGTGAAAGTGCTACCGTAAAAGTGCTACCGTAAAAGTGCTACGCCGCTACCGCGTACTACGTGACTTTGGGCTACCGTGCCATTTCGTACCACGGCATTTCTTGCCACTACGTGACACCAGGCTAGCGTGCTATTTCGAAACTGCGTACTCCCCTATACGTCGCTTGCCGTCCGCGTGCGCCACTTCGTTGGCTCCCGCGCGTGTGTGCGTATGGGTGCGACACTAGGACGACTACCCAGGTTCGCCGACGCCGATATCGCTCGTCCGGTAACAGTGTGTACCTGAGACCGCTTTGTGTTCCGCTCCCGTGTGAAGTTTGTAGTGTGTAATATGCCTAACACAAGAAAGACGACGCGCGATGAATCGCCGATACCGTACGCCGACTGCGACGCCGGTCGGCAGGCGAAGGCCGAAATCGGGCATCCATCTGCCGCCAACGATGCAATGCAGCAAGGCAAATCTCCGCGCTGGAGGAAGCCATGGTGCCAATCCGGCTGGATATGTTGGAGGGCATCTATCGCGACGGGTGCGCCGTTCTGTCGCGGATAGAGGCAAAATCGGGCACCTCGCAGCGGCGAGGCCCGTTTAGCGATGCGTACGCCACCGCACGGGTGGCGCTGGGCCGCCTGCGAAAGGCGGACGCGGCGTCCATCTCCATGATGGACACCGCAGTTGTCGCAGTCACTCCCAGACAGGAACATCTGCCACGGATCGACCTGCCAAAGTTCGGCGGCGATCCGTCGGAGTGGCCAGCGTTCGCCTCGAGGTTCGAGAAGCGGCTCAGCGGCTGGAAGGAGGACGCCACACGATACGCGTACCTCCTGCAATGCTTCGACGGCTTCCCCCTTGCGCGGCAGAGCGCCGAAGCGTTCGAGAGCGTGGGGATGCCGTTCGCGGAGGCGTGGGTACGGCTCCAGGAGCGCTTCTACAAGAAGCGCGTGGCGTTCCTGGGGCATTGTCGTGCCATAATCGAAGCGCCACGGCTTACAAGCGCGTCCCCGAACGGGCTGATGCGCCTCATAGACGTGGTGGAGACGGCCATCACGTCAGCCCGACGCATCGCTAGCGCGACCGCCAACGTGGCATCCGCAATCGAGGACGGGCTCCTCGTGAGCATCGTGCTAAGCAAGTTGGATGAGGATAGCCTGGCCAGAGTCGCTCGCCGGGCAGACCAGCAAGCGATCCCTACGTGGAAGGAACTGAGGGACGAGCTCGATAAAATGGCAAATCAGCTCTATTATGAGCCGAAGCGCTCGAAGGAGGCAGGCTCCCATGCCCCATGCCCCAAAACCCCTCACGCTCCTTCCGCGCCGCGGAAAACAGCCTACGTGGCTCTCACACCCAAGTCAGCGCCGACGCCAGCGCCGACGCCCGCGCCGAAGCCCGCACCATCACCAGCTCCACGCGGAAGCGGGGACGCCAAGCCGCGGCGGCAATGTTACGCCTGTGACCAGACAGGTCACGAAAGTAATTTCTGTCCAGAGCTGCGGGCGCGCTCGGCGTTGCAGTGCGTCAATTACATTATGGAACGAGGCAAGTGCGTCAACTGCTTCTCACGTTCCCATAAGGCAACGGACTGCCCATCGGAAAAGAAATGTCAGCACTGCCAAGCAAAGCATCACACGATCTTGTGCAGCTCAGCAGTGTACCTCGAGGAAAGGAAATGACTCTCCCGCATTCGTCGGCGGGCTGCCAGCTGCAGTGATCCGTTTTGCCATGACAACTCCCGTGTTCGTCGTCGGGCTGCTAGCCGCAGTGAGCCGTGTTGTCGTGAAAACTCCAGTGTGCGTTGCAGCGCCGTCATTGGCGGTTCGCCTATTCACCTTGAGTACCCGCGAGCTGTCAGTCACCCCACGCCTCTCCATCGTGAGAACTCTCGTGTTCTCACCCGCGCGATCAGTTGCGAGGCGACTCTCTACCGTGAGAATTCCCGCGTCGGCTCCCGTGCTGTCAGCTGCATCGCGCCCAGCGAGCGTACGCCTCGTTCCCGTACGCCGCGTTCCCGTACGCCTCGTTCCCGTACGCCTCGTTCCCGTGCAGAGACTACAGTACACGGCATGCCCAGACCAATGAATTAGTCCAGTGATAGTTGTTACGTGCGCCACGCACAGAACGCCACGGCCACTAGGCACCGCAATTTTACAGCGGCTCCCCAGGCGTCACGATGACAGGCCACACCAGGGGACCGCAGGGATCGTGCGGATATGACAGGATCGACCCGGATGACCCCGAAAAGGACCAGAAGCAAACAGACAGCGAGAGCGAGAAGCGCCAAATATAGAGTGAGAAGAAAAGGGACACTGACCGGTGAGGACGCGGAGCCGTCGCCGGTCGCCGAGTAAATCAGTGCAAAATTAGAAGGCGAAGACAGTGAATGTTTTTTAGCAAAGCAACACGATACAATACACCACGATACCGTATCCATACATCCAATAGAATAAAACGCACCGAATTCAGCAAAGTACCCACAAAGTGCAAAGTGCGCCCACGACATTCGACCAGCCAATGCATAGATGAGACGAATTAGGCTAACCAAAAACCACATCACGTGTAACCAAGTCCCGCCGCTCAATAGACACGAGACGTCGATCAAACTCGGGGCACCGATACGCCCAACGGAAGGCGGTGACTGATTAAAAGTAATTCAAATGCGAAAGAGATTGAATCAGGTGTCGCAAAACGTAAAGAAACGGAAAGTCATAAACAAGAGTCTCATCTAAAGCAATACGTATGCAACACTTTAACTCGAAGAGCCCAAAGCCTTTAACCCGGAGAGAATAGAAATGCAGTCCCACAACACAATATTACAGAAACCACGACAATGTGAAAGAAAAGCCGAAACGACCAGAAAGTCAACATATCATGCATGTGGGAATGGTGGTAGAATTTCTACCAGGATCGAGATAGGTGACGATGGTAGAAGTTTCACCGGGGTCCCGCAAGTGACAGCTAGCGGAAGTGCACGAGGCGCAGAGTGGAGTTGCATGACGGCGATCAGTGTGGAAAGACGTAGAGCAGGAATTAAGACGGAAAACCTCGAGTAACACTCTTTATATTGTACCATTAGATTGAATAAATTAAGTTCCATATTACCCGATCTTTGCAACTGATCTTACATGCATAACAATGCAGGAATTCCGTGGGAACATTGACAAACCGCGGGAGTAAAGTCATTGTGGTCTGCGTGTGTCACGGTCTGACGATCTTAGTATAAATACGAACCACGAAATAAACTAAACGAGGAGTGTCATACCGAACGTTGAAGC
>NW_026454443.1:0-8394 GCF_943734635.1 Anopheles cruzii
TGCGTGTCGCGCGATGCGTGCCTTCGGCTGGTTCGCTGCCCGATCATACGGTGGAGGAGCAAGTGGCCGTTGCTGGTGCGAGCGCTGAGGAGGAAGGCGATTCCGATGATGATGATGTGCTGGTGGTGCTGGTGGTGCCGGTGCTGGTGCTGGTGTCGGTGCTGGGGATGATGATGCTGGTCGTGGTCGAAGTGGTCACCTCCACCGGTGCCGTCGGTGGCGTCGGTGAGGTTGATTGTGGCGGGGCTGTGGACGACGCCGGGGCCGCTGCCGTCGGGGCGGCGGGAACGACCACCGGTGTCGGGGGTGATTTGGGGGAAACGGACAGCTGTGGGGTGGTGGCATGTTTTACGCTCGCATGCGCGGGCGCTCGCAGTTAGATGTTGGACTTCGAGAAGCTGACGCGCAAATGGTTCGATTCCGACAGCTGGTAGTTGTGCATCTTGATCAGCGCACACACGGCGTCCTCCACTGAGCTGAGCTGTATGAGGGCCATCTTGTGGTCCTTCCTGCAATAAACAACGGAGGGCGGCAAGCATTAGGCAGGTCGGATGGGCGCATCGGTCACGCGCAAACTTACGGGAAAAACTTGAAAGCTTTCACATCGAAGCTGTTCTTGGTGAAGGCTTCCTTGATCTCGTCCTCGGTTACGGTAGATCTGTGGATTGCGACAAAAAAGAACGGGTATTAGTTGGTCATTCGAATGTGGACATTGAATCAATAAAACCAGAGTTGTGCCAGCAAACGGTCGCATTTCAGACATCCAATTTCTTCACGTCTATCGCCGCCAAATGGCCACGCAGAAGGCGAACGGCGAGCCACTTTTTGCTTTAATTACATTATCATAAGTACTCGCGGTGAATGAAATTGAGCGTGCCAACGTGTCACAGAGCCGGCGGACAGACGGATCTAGTTCTTGCCGAAGGATGCCACCAGGTGCCGGAGAGCAATTGCTGGCTCTGAGGCGGCGTGAAAGGACACAACCAATAAAGAAGTCACTCAATGGGCGCGTCGCGGCAAAGAGGACGCAGCGATGACGCAACGAGAGACCTTTCTCCCATCGGTTCGGTAAGTGAACTACCTGGACACGGGTACGGGGTTTTCTTTTGAATTACCGCTTTCATTTGGTGTAATTATGTGAAGGCGTCGTGGTGAATGGGTAAGGAATAAAACACTTCAGCACATACTGTCCGGGGTCCAGACACTCACCGAGAGGCCACGGTATAAGTGGCAGTAGTGGAATTGCACCGGGTATAGGCTGGCGTAGGGAAGCTCCACGAGAGAAAATCCCAATCCCGTTGGTTGCCCTGTCGGCCTTCTGTCCTTTCTGTCCCCGACCCGAGAACCCCGGCGTGTGTGTGACTTTTGTGACCCCACATAGCAGAGGGTAGTTTCAAATCTACTTATTTAGTTACAATTATCTTTCCGTTGGCCTCCGCCTCCGTTGGTCCAAAGTTCCATCGAGCCGGATGGGTGCCTCATGCTCGCCCTTTTCACCATGTGTCACTCTCGGGACTCGGGGGGCGCATAACGGAGCGAAGGTACTGCCCAGTTATGATTGTCGCTCTGTGCCGGGTCGGCCCAGAGAGTCCTCTGGGCGATGGTTAATTTATCGACCATGTCCTGCGGCGACCGGTCGGGGCCCTCCCAGGTCCCTGGTCCAAGTTGGAAGGACTAAAGGCTAAGGCAAACAAAAGGATTAAAAATCTATCCTTTTTGCTCCGGCAATCAGCGCGCCGTCATGCTCCACTCCACCGCGGCGGCGACGACCGAGGGCGACGTTTGCGTTTGAACTACGGGACTCCACAGAAAAGCGTTCCCTCTAAGGCAATGGGTAAGGCTAAGCTGCGACCACCTGATACGCCGGTGGACACCGCTGGTGGCCCTGTGGTTTGTAGCACTCCAGCACCCCAGCGCGGATGGACGAAGGAAGATAATTAAAAGTTTGTTTTCTCTTCACTCGACACCTCGTCCTGCTACGAGGACGGCTCGCTCCGAGTCTGCAGACTCCCACAGTTTGTTTAACTAGGAAAGAGAGCACAAGCAAGAGAGAGAGCGAGCGAGCGAGTAATCCGGCCCGGTACCAAGTTCTTTAATAGTTACAGCAAAGTACTGTCGCTTCGCTGTCGTCCAATTTGCGAGATCCAACTGCGGACCATCCCGGGAACACCGACGGCCGGGCGGAGCTTGGAGGTGGAAGCTTTAATTCCGTTTCTGCCAACATAATCATTGAGGCAGCGACCAGACTAGGAGGAGACACCAGGCAGAGCTGGTTCCGGCGCTGGAAATTACTGAAGTGGATTATGCATAAAAGTGTTTCCATGTCCATTGTTTGCCCCAACACCGTGTGCCTTCCCTCGGCCACGCGGACTTTAAACCGGGGTCTGGGTCGTCTGGCCAAACTGGGAAGCTGGGAAAAAGTTTGCGTAAAGTAGACAACTTTAAAAATCTTATCAAGTCCCTGGATGATCTTCTGGTCCCGCCGGTCGCTGCGTCCTCAATCATCGATGAACCGGTGCAGCAGCGCGAACCGCCCCAGTCCCAGTCAGGGCACTTTTCCGGGGTCAAATGGTAAACGGTAGACGAGCGTCTTCTCGAACGGCAGGTGAAGAAGTTTACAGTGACTGCAGGTCTTGGGAAACCCGATAGGGGACAAATCCCAACCCCTGAACGGTGTGGCCAATACTTACGGAATGTTGCTTAAATGCAGTGTAGCTGACGGTGGATAGATGTTCTGGTAGTTTTTGCTGCCCGGCTTCTTGAACCGGTGCAACGGATTTTGTGCGTAGTCGCGGGTCAGGCCGGCATCCGGTTGGCCCTCCTTCGGTAGCTGCACCGCCTGATGTTTGCTCGGCATCACGCGGATCGCTTTGTTCCAGATACGGAGCTTGTCCAAATGGGTCATAGCTGAAAGTGGACCGGCAGAGAGCGAAAAAGAGATATTAGAGAGAGAGGCCCAATTACAGTAAGAAAGGCTGGAGAACGTTTCCACGAAGAGCAGACCCAGATTTCGGACGACCCTCAGCATCCTTCACAATCCTTTCACGCCTCGGAAGGCCTTCCGTTCGGCAGGCACCGGAACCGCGTCGGCCGAAGCCAACCCGGTCGAGGTAATCGTTTTCGGTTAAGCTTTTCATTCACTCATTCAATTTCGGGCGGCTTATTTATTTAGATTCCATCTCCGGGCCCACCACCGGGACCGTGCTGTGGCCGTGGCTTCGTTGGGCCACCCGGACGGAAAGTCAGGACCGAGTCGAGCAGGGAAAACCCGGAAAACAGCGGCCCGGCACGCAGACCGGTATGCTTTGAAGGCCGTCCGGCCAGAGGTAGCCGACGGATGCCGTGATCAACAAATGAATTTATTCGTCGCCTACCCTTCGCTTCGGTGGGATTCTGTCCAAATCCGGACCGGGCGCTCCATCGACAAAAAAAAAGGAAAAATGGGAGACCAACTGAAGGTGCCGAAAAGGTGGAAACAGTAACTCATACAAAACAAAACAGACCGCTGCAAAACAAATAGTATCTCGCCTCGCGCCGCGCCAGGGAACTTCCTTTCTCGATAAACACCGGCGGGCTGCTGGCTACGTTGTAAACATTTCTACCAATTATTATTTAATATGCACACGATGGAACACAGCACAGTGGCGTAGGCCGCAAAGGCGCGTCTTCTGACACACGGGGTGCAAAAAAAAAACACGTGTAACGTGTAACTTTCCATCTAGTGGCGTCAGTGGTGGACGCAAAATGGCAGCTTCATCAGACACAGCCGACGCACCGGATCGATAAATACACCGTGGAGGGATGTGGCGCGTTCGTCGGTCGGAGCTACCGGTCGGTTGGAAGCTGCGGAAACTCCGGACCGCGGAACTCAACTGGGAAGTATTTTTTTTCTGAAACTTTTGAATTGGAAAACGGACGCTCGGCGCTTGTTGCCTGGCGGGAAAAAAGAAGTTACCAAACGTTGGTTCATCATTTTTTCGGTTACCGACTTTTATCGGAAAAACCAACCAACGGTGGTTGTGTGCTTTCTTTCTCTATCTCTATCCACAGGGGTCCTGCTGTTGAGTGTAAGCCCACAGCAAACCACACACCCCTCCGAATATGTGGGCTCCGGTGCGATCCCCACACACGCCCGGTCAATATGGATGCGCCCGGCATCTTCCTGTTGATTATTTATTTACAACGAGATTTATTGCGCGTAAGCCGAGCCCGCGAAGCGTCGTCGGTTGTGCATTTTTAAACCCCCGAACTTTTTTTTCGTTTGCACGAAAAACACCGGCAAACTCACGAAAATAAAGAGCCCTACTGTGAGAGAGTTGGTTTTTCGGAGCCGAATTTTGGAGTTGGTTGCCGTGAAGTGCCGAACCGCAACCGTTGAGGGGCGCGTACTAGGCCGCTGGGCCATCGGA
Organism: Anopheles cruzii; assembly: GCF_943734635.1. NCBI lineage: Eukaryota > Metazoa > Arthropoda > Insecta > Diptera > Culicidae > Anopheles > Anopheles cruzii. Next base: position 4,410 of record NW_026454443.1, read on the forward strand.
ACCGTAATATGGTGAAAGTTTTCGCCGGAGAATGCAGCGCACCGGTGAGTTGAGGTGGAACACTAAATTCCACCTTCGCAGCGCAGCGTGATGGACGGGTGAGCGCTTTGGGTGTGCGATTAGCGACTAGCCCGCCCCTCGGTGGAAAGCTTTCCATCCATCGCCCATCCCTGTCCCGGTTATTACACACAGATCACACAGCTACAGCTACTTACCCAAATACGCCTGGTAGGGTTCAGCCATCTGAATCAGGGCTGAATCCTTTTTGTTGTAGAGAATCTTTACACGTTGTACATCACCATACACCCCTGTGTGCGAGGGAACGTTGCGGAAGCATAGGAATTGGAGAAAGAAAACAAACAAGAAATTAGTCAATTTCCCTTCCTTGAGAGTGTTTTTTACTGTTCATCAAATTGTGAATTCTAATGAAGAATGACCACCAAAAGGAGCTGCACCGAGTTGGGCGCATCCGTTTTACCGATTCGTTGACGTTCATTCATTCATTGCTCCGTGTTGCTGTGTGTGTGTGTGTGTGTGTTAGTTTCCAAGTGGTTTCGGTGTCTGCGTGTCTGTGTTTGTGTATGTGCGCCGCGGTTTGTGGGTTTGTTTATGGTTTGGCTAATCCTATAATCATCACCCGTGGATTCAAGAGAGTTAGTGGAACCAAAAAAAAACACGGTCACAGAACCTCATTTGTCAATCAGTCGGTGAGGACATTCATTCTAATTGCTGCAATGGGCCGTGCATTTCAATCGTGTACGATGGATGTAGCTCAAAGTTAACAGATAGTTTCTCTTAAAAGGCTTCCAAGAATATCTTGAATATATCGAATATCAGCATTCTCCAATATGCAGAGAGACAAATCATATACTAAGATGTCCTACCAGCTCTGGTTCGATAGTATTAAATGGGCGCTCATTGCAATGGTGACATTTTACGGTAAAAATTTTAAGAACAAAGTATGATAATTTAAAGTGTGTGTCAAAAGAAGCATAAGTTCAGAAATGGACAACAATTTTCTGCAAAAAAGGGCATTATAAAACATTGTCTCACTAATAATGCTGATGCTGGATGCTGGTGGATTGAATTTTCCACCCATTCAAGGGGCTTTTGCAAGCCGAACGTGGACTTTCATAGCCAATCAATCACAATGATGACAACATAGAACTGGGTGCCTCCAGAATTTATCACATTTTTAATGCCAGAATCTCTCCCAAATTTCATCTAACAAAGTAAAAATTAAATCATTCAGCCATCGAGCAAAACAATTTCATTTTCATCAAGATCAACAACGCACAAACCAGTTTCCATTATTTGACTTTAAAGAACTGATGCAATATTCGTGATGTAGGTTGCGTTTCCAGAGAAATTCAATATCTGCAATCGTTGCCAACATTTTTGGCAGAAGTTTGGCCGGGAATATCAATATCTGCACTCGTTGCCAACATTTTTGGCAGAAGTTTGGCCGGGAAAACGCTCATTGATGGTCTTTTAATAAGTCGCCGGCATTTGCGATGCGACGCCTTGAACGTGGTTCGGAAAATCAATTCAACTATCCCCTATCAGCCCCATTATCCTGCGCAGCGCACTGTGCGTGTCGCAGGGTGGTAAATGTTTTCACAAAAGATTTTCTGGCAACTTTAAAGGTAAACAACACACCGACCGACTAAGTTGCACCTTCTCCGTGCTAGCCGTGCATAACACTAAGGTCTGGCGTGATGTCCCGCTGGCCGAATGGGACACCACGGCACCCTGGCACGCCAAGCTCGGCGAAGGAACACCCTTCGGCCCGGCAAACAATCGAGTGAAGAAAATTTCATTCAACATGTCCCGCAGTGTGGAGGAAGGACGAACGGCGCGGAAATGGAAGCATTTACCATCGGTCAAAACACCTGCCGGCGGGGACCGTGCCCCCTGAGCAGGTCGCTAAAGGTCGCGCCGGGTTCGGGTCCGGGAAGTTCGGGTCCGCTGTGAACCGCTGTGGAACCAAGGACCAACGGCCCGGCGGAAGTAACCTGTTAGCACTCCTAAATACTGCATCCTGTCGTTTTCTTTACTACTTTTCCTTTTTGAGCGCTTCCTTCCGGCGGTCGCTGATGGTGTGGTGCTTGGTGGCCACTAGCGTGTGCGCACCGACAAAAATGTGCCACTAAGCACACACACACACGAGCCAACAATCGAAGGATGGAAGATGGTGGGTGGGCCGTGTGTACACATGATGTTTGCACTTTTGTGCTTCTTGAGGACACCTTTTCCATTTCGTCGCCATTTGTTAAGCTGTCTGTGGCCCGCAGCAGCGACCTGGAGAACGCAGGAGAACTCCTCCACGCCATCGGAAGGCGTCGTTAAAATCTGGTTCCGTTCTGATTCCCGACTCCAGACCGGGGGCACAGGCAGGCAGGGAACTGCCCCGTCCGCGTACTCCCGGCCAAAGGATCGGTTGCGCGTGTGTGTGTGTATGTGGCCACATTTTTAGTCCTCGCCCCGGCACCTACATATATTTTTATTGCTATTGCCATATTACATTTATTATTATCGTTGCCGCTTCACGTGTGGTTCGTTCCATTCTGCTCCAGCTTAGCCGACCTCCCCGGGTGTGTGGAATCGGGTCGCCAGCACAGCATATGGACACAGCGTCTCGAGCACGGCGAGTTCGATCGGTGGGACCGAAAAACCTTTACCCCGTGACTCGGTTTCTTGCGCCGCCCAAGTACGGAGCGGAGTTGACAGACAAAAAAAAAAGAAAAATGAAAAGTTGGCCCCCCTTCCGAAGGACGATTTTTCAATACACTCCCCACCACCCAACCGACCGCCCGCGAACGGATCACTGGTTTTCCACAAAAGAAAAATGTGTTGATAAAAGGATTGAGAATCAATAATTTACAAAAGAGGGGTTTCTGCCGGCGACTTGCACCTTGCCCGTCGGATAGGTGTTACGAGGACGACGACGAAGCCGACGCCAGTGACGACGACGACGCTGACCGTGGGTTAAGAGACGTGGCACCGGCAAGGGGCAAATCACGTTAACCGCCGGACTCGGCGGGTGCTTTTTGCAAGGTTGCACAGCTTCGTAGCGGGTCACCATTTTAATAAGATTAAAAGTTCAGTGAACGGCGAACAGCGACAGGGGGTTTCGCCGCTTTCCGGCTGGCCTTTCCCGTTTTCCCGTTTTGGAAAATTCACGTAAATTTCGTAAAATAATCGAGTGAAAGGGTGTGTAGCTGTTTTGCCGTTGTCAACCACTTTAAGTTTTGTTTGCAACTCTATGCTCCGGCCATTGGGGTTTGGTCCCGGTTCGCGTTGTGGCGGTGATTGATTTTTAGCTCCGTATGTGTGGAGAAATCGCTACAATGGCGAACTGTATACGCTCACTGTCGTGCAGTGTATACGATTCGCCAGGCTGCGGTGTGTGGGTCATGTCATAAGAATTACATGCCACCAAAACAATGAATACCTTGGTCCCAAAACGAGTTTTGGAATGTTGTTCCAAGGAAGTTCTTAGAGCCAGAATTGATCATGAGTTGAGCACAACAAATTTGGCTTGGACCATCTAAGATAACAAGTACATTCGTTAAGACAATACAAAATGAGGAAGCATGTGGAATTAATAAACTAAAACAGTAGCACAAATTTGTCCCACCTAGTCTTAAAAGGGTTCAAAATATGGTTCAGCATTATTTTGTTTATTGATCTTTTTCATTATTCCAAATGCTTGTTGATGAATCCCGTTTTTCTACCAACATATCAAGAGGCAATTACTTAAAAATGTTCATCATTGCACAACACAAAGTCCACTTTGAAACAAAATATACATATTTCCATTCCAATAATTTTACCCAACAGGCTGCTACAGGTGCTGATCGTTAGAAAAAATGCAATCCCTTTCAAAAGCGGAACCGTTCGATTCGAACAACTTTCGTTCGAATTGCAAAAACCTAGCACATCACGCTTCGGGATCAGGTCGGGAAAGCGATGAAAACTTGCA
>NW_026454444.1:0-8387 GCF_943734635.1 Anopheles cruzii
ACAACTTACTAGAGACAATCATCGTTAAATTTTTTCGTTTTGATTCGATTACCTGGAGAATTGCTCCGTTAAGTTCTTTTCTCAACCGCTCCCAATGCCACCGATAGCAAAACTTTCTCGAGCAAGCCGTAGCCGCAGCAGTAGAACATATCAATATGGAGATAATAGACTTAGCCAAATGTTAGTAACGACATTCCAACAGCAGCGGCGCACCCAGCACCAGAGGCGGGACAATGGTCATCGAGTTCCTAAGACGACAACCTAGCTTAACACGCAAACACTACCATCCAAGGACACGGTAAACTGGCGCGTTTCATTTGAGGTCATTAATTCGTGCGAGGAGTAGCGTTCGACAGCAACTCAAAACCTACATACATGCCCCCAGAGGTTGTAAAACAATAGGTTTCTTACAGTAGCTGATAAGCAAACATGTACTGGTCAGTGGTTTTATTGTGTAGCACAATTGAACAAACCGGATGCAATGCTGCCCCTCACAAAACCACCCCTAAGGAAGCATTATATTTGGAAGCATATTTGTTTTTAGTACGCCCATGAAAAGCTTCTTCGGGAACCGACGGACCCCTGTGTGTACAAAGCTCCCAATCAGATTACCGATTTTACTCCACAATGAACCTTAGCACACTTGATTCCCTATTTGTAGTTTGCATTTCTGTCCCGTTTTTTGTGGTCACTTTCGAATATTGCCCATCGAATTTCCCTGTACCGTAAAGTTAGGACTACCTGAACGCCGAGTGCTGCTGCCGAGCGATGGCAACGCGCGCGCACGATCGCCCGCGAGAGAGGTATTTATGAAAAGCGAAATGAACAAACAAATGCTACGAAGACGAGCCATAAAAGTGCACAACAAAAGACATTTACTAAAAATTATGAGCAATTGCAAGCAAACAAACGAGGAGATGGAATGGATTGTGAACTCCTCTTTGCGTAAAAATAAGTCGCAAAATGAGAAACTTTCTTCGATCAAATGGAGAAAACGGATGAGAAAAAACAACAAAAAATCTTGAAAACTTTAATCTTGTAGAGTTTAAGACGAAGATAGGGAGAGAGAGAGAGCGAGAGAGAGAGAGTTGGGAGTCAGCATAATAGGAAGGAAAAAGAAACCAATTAAATGTAACCAACTGATAGTAATAAAGAAAAAATATTCTTTCCTAAGCCACACGGGTTTCTTTGTTACATCAGAATAAAGATAGAGCAGATATGTTTCTTACATTTTATTCGATAAGTTGGCCTGAACACCTGAACCGACCAGTCTCAGGAGCGATTGCTTAAACAGCTCACGTCTTACAACAGTTAAACTTATTACATTAACTTATTACATTTGCACTGTAACCGGTGGAAATGCAATAACCGCAAAGCAGCGCTTCTTGTAGTAACCCCCTATTGATTGAGCAGCTCATCGGCATCGTCCCACGTCCAATCGTTTTCCGGCTGCATAACCGACAGGAACTTCTCGTCCGTCATGTCGTCGTCGTCGAGCGTGTACGGCGAGGGATAGTTGCACAGCAGACACTGCATGTACGCAACGCCCGTGTTGTGGCCGGTACACTCACACGTCTGGCAGCTGTCCGGGATGGCCGTGGCGGCGATCCGCTTCGCAAATACCTTGATGAACTTTTTCGTGTTGTTGGTGTTGGCCCGATCCTGGCGCAGCTTGTGGCCACCAAACACGGAGCCGTTCGTTTCCATCGCGAGCGCAATGCACTCCCCGAGCGTCGCCTTCGGAAGGCGTATTTGCTTGCGTAGCTCTTCGTCACCAACCAGTGCCTTCACGTCCTTCTTGGTGTACGCCACGCGACTGTCCATACCGTAGAAGAGGCGCGAGACGCGCGTCTTGTTGAACGATAGTTCGTGATCGGCCAGAATGTGCAGCTTAATGTCGTTCTCGATCAACAGCTGTGCGACGGACGAAAAGTCCAACTTCATCCGGGACGTCGTACAGCGCGAGCATGGTAACAGGATGAACGTTTTCGAAGCTCCTGGCCGGTAGACGAGCTTCGACGCGAGAATGATGGCATCGAAGATATCCTCGTTTGTACCGTTGCCGACCGAAATGTGCTCGAAGAACGGCTGCAATCGGTTGTGTTTCTCGAACACGGCGTTCTCCACGACGACGCTGTGTGCTCGGTCGAACGGTGCACTGCCACCGAAAGCGACCACGGCGTACCGAGTATCGGGAATGTTCAGTTCCTGCAGCTCCCGGTCGATGCTTTCCACCAACATATTGATGCTCTTCGTCTGTACGAACCGCTCGTTGCAGGGTTTCGCCTCGACAATGAACACGACATCCGCCGCGGCCGGCACATCCTCGTCACGCAGGTTCACGAAGGTACCCTCCGGAACGTGTGAACCATTTACGAGCTGACAGCTGAAAGGACGTTGAAATAGAAAGTGGTTTTCTAAAAGCCGTTTTACACGTACGCCGACCAAACCAACCTGATGCAGCTGTCCGGTACCCGCAGAAGCGTATCCTCGATGGCACACGCTTGAATGTAGGCAAGCGCCGCCGTACAAGCGCCCCGATCTGCCGTTTTCTTCTCATTCTTGGTCAACAGATTGTGGCCCAAATCGAGACACATCTCGTGGAACGGTGTCACGTCCACCACCGGGAAGCATGATGCAAAGTACGACAGCTTGTGGCGGAAAAAGGAATCACACAGCTGCGTCAGCTCGTTCGAAGCGCTGTAAAAGTTTCTCGTATGGTTCGTCGCACCGACCGACGAACGGCAACCCGGCAACGACCAGCTATTAAGGAACTCTTCGTCCGTCCGACTGTACCGGTTGAAGGGCGTCGTGCGATCGTCAAACGCTTCGTTGTTCATCGTACCCAGCAGACCCGCCATCTTGCCGAAGTACCAACCGCTCAGCTCTAGCCAGCAAAGATGGTAGCGTAAGCTGCACGCCAGAAGGAAGCCACGGTGCGACTGTACGTACAGTAAGTCCGATTCGCGATAAACCACCGTTTCCGTTCCAATCATGGCCGGCAGGGCAGTGGCTTCTTTCCGATTGATCTTTACTGACTGTAAGTAAAACGAAACAAAGACAAATTATTGTTTCTTTGTAACTGCAAAATGGCAAAAGAAAACCCACATACCACATCGTAGATGTCGATCTCCAGCGTATGATCATCGGTGATAAGGGTGACCTTGCGCGAGCTTTGTCCGTCTTTGAGAATCTGTAGAAAATGGTGAACTGTGAACTCCGCAATGTCGCACAAAAAGTCCCGCCGGAAAAGCTTACCGATGGCTCCAACAGCACCGTGAGCGTGCGATTATGGTAATCATGCGCCAAAACGTACCGACACTCGTTCAAAATGCCACCTTGCTGCATTTCGCGTAGGTCCATCGACACGAAACGCTTGTCGAAGGACATAAAGTGTCGGGAGCCAATCAGCAGGCCTACGCTCTTGAACGGCGGCAACCACATCTGCGGATCGGCAAACGGACAAATGTCGTTGTACAGTGTCCAGAGCGTCGTATTGCTACCGGCAAACAGATCCTGAATGTCTCCGATGAGCTGAAACTCGGGTATTTCCTCGAACTTGGCCGTTTCGTTGAACGCGTGCCACGACATCGGCAGCTTCTGTTCCAGCTCCATGATGCCGTGGTCCGGGTCGAAGATGAACTTGGTTTTTGCCTCGCGATAATGGTTTTCCGCCTGCAGTGCCGTCTGGGCAATGTGTGACAGTTTGTTGCGCAGTATCATCCACATCTGGTGCAACCGCCGCTCGACCTGAAACTCCTCCGCCAGCCAGTCGACCTTGGCCCGTACCTCCTCGTAGCGCTGGATGAAGAACTGCACGAACTCGATCTTCTGCAACTGCTTGATCTCCTCCGCCAGCTCCATCACCACCTGGTGGAACTCACGGCCAAACGGTACCACCTGGAAGTACTTCTCGCGCAAAAACCGGTACGTCACCGAGGAGTACTTTTTCACATTCGTAAACACATCGTTCGTCACCAGATCCTTGTACAGCATGTCGAGATCCTGTGTGAAGTTCGTTACTGTGTTAAAGTACGGTGAATCGGCAATTTCCTGGGTTTTGTTGTACAAGAACGCTAAAAGAACAACGGCCCATTAGGCCCTGACGTTAGTTTCGAGTTTCTATTTCTAACTACTGTAAATCGGACGTACTGAAGATTTCGTTCCCCACGAACCAACCGAGCGATTCTCCGTAATGGGCCAGGCGAATGATCGTGGGCTCAATGTTTTGCAGCATCCGATGCCAAAAGGTGGATGCCATCGACATGGCCTTTTCCCACAACTCTTGGATGTTCTTTGGGGAATCGAGAGAGAGAGAGAAAAACAGCGAAAAGAAATTTAATCTTCAGTCAAGAGTTTGAAGTACTCGCCCTTACCTTTATGAACTGCAGATGCACTTCCTTCACAAACTTATCGTACCGCTCGAGCGAGTCTTCGAGCGTAGACGAAAGGTAGCGCATTGCATCGCCCTGAAAGATGCGGCCAACGATATCGACGAACTTTTGGTACGATTGCTTCATACGTTCCAACAGCCACGTAAGCGATTTGCCCAACGCCTGTCCGGATTCACCCATCACCAGCCACAGTTCGGTTAAAATCTTCGGCAACGACGTTATCTTGTTCCGTATCGCCAACTCGTCCAGCACGGTGACGGTGAAGTTGATGGCGGAGCGAATGTAAAAATCGTCGGCCACGTAGGACGCGTTCAGGAAGTGGTGCAGATCTTCTAAGTCGTTCTGCAGCACACTAAGCCCGGCCACATCGTTGAGCAACCCTTCCACGTATGGAAGGGCCGCTTCGTATACGCCCATTGTCGAGTCTTTCGTTTCGAGGTACACGTGCTTGATCCAGAACTCGGTAAACTCCAGGAACGAGTGGTGAACTCGGCTAAAGTAGTCTCGCATCCACTCTTGCAGGTCGGATTTTATCTGCGGGCGCCACAGCATGTGCCCGGTAATCAGCCGAGAGTGGTTCATCTTAAGATAGTACGTAACGTCCACCTCGCGCGACCGATCGTAGTCACGCCAAAAGTCGAAGAACGCACTCCGCGAATCGGGGATTATGCCGTACATGTGCACATTCTCCGTACCATCCGGTGTCATGTTGATCTTCATCTGAACCAATTTGTCGTCAATGTTCAGATAGAAGAACCCGGTAGCATCGAGCTCCGGCCCATCGAGTAGCGTGGCGTTGATCAGATACACCGGATAGCTTCCGGCGGCCTTCGTCCAGATACGGTACTTGCTTTGCGAAGTGATGCGCTAAAATATGGAACCGAAACCGAGAATTAATGGAACGTAAACCCCAAAAGTAAATGGCCTTCGCACATACCTCATAGTGAAGTTCTTTTTGTGGGATATTGAGTGCTCCCAACACGTGACCATGCGTTTGCGACAGATACGCACGCTTGTAGTGCGAGTTGGACCTAACACCGTACAATCCCTGCCGTATGCCGATGGATCCGATCGAATCCAGCGACAAATCGGACGCATCATGAACGCTAAACAACTGATACGAGTAGTTCCAGTAGCCCACGATCGGTCGGAGGTCGTTCAGATTGAATCCCATCGCCATCAGATGCTCGTCATCCTCGTTGTAGCGTAGCTCCATGTTCGAGCTGAACCAATGTTCCGGGTTCGTAAAGTATCGTGCATCCAGTGTAACATCTTTCTCGAAGCTGGGATGACCAAGCGCAACACGAACCTTCTGACCACCGGTGGTAGCGTTCGCTAGGTCACGCCACACGACCGAACCCCGCACCGTACGCTTTGGTGTTTCACTAGCGTCCCCGTCACCCTGGGTGCGGTTCGGACTGTACGCTAGTGTAACGGCCGAATCGAACGAACTCTCGGTGTATGCGTACCAACCGTCGGCGGAAATGTTACGCTTCGGATAGGAAATCTGTAGCGTAAAGTTTTGTGACTCGAGATCGGAGCGCGAACGATTGGTCAGCTGAAAATCGTACGCAATCCAAACCGTGGGCGAGAGCTCGAGCCGAGACTTCTTTCGGTCAACGTTGCCTTGCTGCTCAAAGTCCGCCGTCAGCACAACGGTACGGTTAGGATGAATGGCCTTCACCAGGTACTCGCGCCCCGTCTCCTTGCTCAGGACGTGCAGTTCACCGGTAATATTGAAGTTCTTTTGATTTCGGAGTTGAAAAACTTCAGCTCGCTTTATATCCTGTCAATAAAAGCCGAATTTTAGTATCTGTTGAGAAGCATTACTTAACCGATTCGGTGGCTCATTTTTACCAGCGCTCGAGTAGCGGCATCTAGTAAACTGTGCGAATGCACGTAGTGTACTCCGACGGGCATGAAGCTGTTCTCCAAGGTGACGTCAATTGTTTCCTTATCAAAGCCGGCTCTGTAAATGATACCACGCTCTGAGATGATTAATGCCCCTAACTAAACCACAATTCTGGATTCCATTACCTCGACTCCTCTTTCGATGTGTACTGTCCACTAAGCACCTTCTGGCTATTGTAATCCACCTCAGCGTGCCCCGTAGTTATCGCGGGACGCTGCGCCAAACCGTATTTGACTTCGGCATAGTGGCGCGTTTGCAGCGGCAGCTCTATCTTGATGGTGCCCTGCTGGTCGCGGTCCAAATTGTGGTTGCGGTAGGTTGCTTTCGCATCGAACACCGCGCTTGATTCAGGCCATGTACCTTTCAGGTAGCGTATGGATTCGAGTGGCGTCTCAATAAACTCCAGCTGCCCGTGGAGCCACGTCACGTTTAGGAACGGCGTCGTACAGTTCACATCGCCCTTCATGTTGGAGAGATTGTTGAATGCCACATTCGCACTAGCAACCTTCGTCGATGACGGTATCGAAATGTTACCGCTAGAAAAGGGGATGGAAAACCAGAATGAACCCACATCCAAAGGATATTTTTGCTATCACGCATACCTGATGAGATGGAGGGCTTCTACGAAATCGTACGATCCGTAGGCCATAAATGTATCATCCACATACCATGGTCCCCTCAACCGAGCAGTCAATTCACGTCGCTCTCCAATCCGGAACACGTTCACGATAGATTGTACCCTCTGCTTGCGTATGTCTGGCCCCCATTCAAACCGTAGCAGGGTACGCAAGTCACCGATGTAGCTGTACTCCGAGTGGTACGCGTACCGCTTCCGACTTTCATCCGTTTCGTAAGAAGTTTCCAAGTTAAACGACTTGACCGGCTCCATGAACGGTAGATTACCGTTCATTCCAAACGCCAGCGTGTGAACGTCGCCCACAGGCCGCGGAAGAAGCACCTTCAGGACACCCGATAGATCACGGATCGAAATGAAGTCCACTGATGCATTGGAGCTGAATCTGTTAAAATAGCAATACGAACAAATGGTTCAGCACTGCGGAAAGATTGCCCTTAAGGGGCGCTGCGTTTACTTACACCCAGGCATTATTGAGATTTAAGTCTCCCCCGACAGTGAAGTTGTGATTGTTCTCCACGTCCGGACTCAAATATCGGACGCCGGTGCGGAAGTATCGTTCGACGGCGTTACGCAGTACCCGATTTTCCAGCGCAAACTGCATATTCGACTTCAGGGCCCAGTTCCACAGGCAGCTCGCATTGCCGGACACATCCCGGATGCCATACCGTGCCACTACCGACCCAGAAATAGGCTGCACGTCGAACACCATTTCCACGTCCGCCTGCTCGATCCCGTACCGAGCCCACGGTGAGCGCAAGTTGAACTTCCCGAGCGCCTTATCAGCCTCCGGTGTAATACCGACCGTGAAGTCAATCTGTTTGAGGCTGGGTTCCGACGACTCCAAGCCTACTTTCACGTACCAATCGGACATTGCCAAAAGCTTGAAGCTACCGTCAAGTTTCGCACGTTTTTCGCCACTCTCAAGGCGCAAGGCAAACTCAGTGACGGGTAACTGCCGCGAACAGCGATAGCTCAGCGTACCGTCCGAACCTTCCGGCCCGAGCGGCTGGAAAGCCAAGTCGGCCCGGTACGGAACGTCTTCAATGATCGTCGCATCGCCCTCCAGCTGAAACACGTGCTCGTTACGGTACAGCTGACCGGACACGGTGTATTCGCTGCCCCGCCGATGCTGGAGCCGGCCGTGAATGGACAGGTTCCGGTAGCTCTCCATCGGTACGCTCAGCTCGATCGTAAACATTTCCCGGTTTCGTTCGGCGCTCGCCTTAATTTCCTCCACCGTTCCGTTCTGATCGTGGAATTTCACATACAGCAGTGCCTTCGGTAGCGGCGTTCTGGTTATCATAAACTCGGTGCTCATCAGATTGATGGGCAAAAAGTTCGACTGATACTTTCCGGCACCGACTATGAAGTGAGGGCTTGCAAAGGACCACGCACCATCCAAACGGAACTGGAATGGAAAATAGAAAGAATGGGTAATCTATGT
>NW_026454445.1:0-8387 GCF_943734635.1 Anopheles cruzii
TTGCTTACTCTCCGTGGCCATCATCAACGGGCGGCAAATCGATGATTTCAGGATAACCCCCCGACTCATGGATTTTTAGACATGTTTTACAGTAATCCTCAATTGAACACGGAGGAAGGAATATGTGTGCGACTTCATCGCTTTAATTGTAAAAAAAGAATTATCAAGCATGTACCAAAAATCAAAAAAGTATAGTACTCACTCTGTACTTGCTGGATGTGGAGCTATTGAAATGGCAACATTTACTGCGAAGGAATCAACATTAGTACCATCTAAGGAACACTTTCTGCACCATCAACGGCCACTGACTTACCGGCCGCAGCAATGCAGAGGAAAACAAGGGCACCCTTCATGTTGAATATTGTATGAAACTAACTTTCACGTGAGTTCGCGGGTTACAACCGACGACTTTATATTCGCCCAGATCCGATCGTTGCTCTACGAACACATTGGCAAACCATATGGAAAATATCAAACATTCATTAACTACAAATTGGTGTGAAACAAACGGCGTTGTGGCAATTGTTCTGATTTCGTACATTCCAAGTTGTTTTGTTTCGACATTACGTTTCCTAAAAACATAACTAATTGGAATCAATTTCACAGTTAGTTTGGGGAGTTAGTTAAACACACTTAATTTCGCATGTCTGCAATGCCAATCAACGAATGGGAAAATGAGAAAACATATGGAGACCTTCATCTGCTTTGGCCACTGTTAGCAAGAGTTCGAGAGCTCAGAGACTTTATTACTAGTTTAGAGGACACAATGGACATCAGTCGCCGAAGAAGTCCAGAGCTGAAAGACAATTTATTGTAGTTACTATACGTCGCGTGTGTATTACATACTGCAACAAAAGAATCTTGCTTGGCTGATATTTGGGGGTTCGGCTAGGTTCCCCTTTTCAACACTTGGCAGACCAAAGACTTGAAGAGCTACTCCTATAGACAACCGAAACCTTGAAAGTAACTTTGAATTAAATCAAAATTTGAAGTTTAACAATCACGTTTTATTCTACTCGAAATACAAAACAGCAATAACCACAATATAATTTTAAAACATTTTGTTTAAATTTACAATTATTAAAAATAAAATACAGAGCATAGCAATGGTTGATCGATTATTCCTTTCTATTGACATAAGTGACGAAGTACCCACAACCAGCCTGACTCCTTAACGCACTCGCACCGCATCATCCGAATGCTATGTCCGTTTTTCTAACTTCATGATCAGCCAAGAGTTACATTGCGCCTCATTGTGGGTCATAATAGTAGTCCACTTCTTCGACAACGTCTCCATCATCATGGATTTGCCTGATCCTCCTCGTTGGTGAATAGCTGAATGGTGGGTGAATAGGTGCCACTTCGATTATGTCACACTCGTTCGGGTTACAGTCGCTTGCCCGGCGTTCGATTCTTGGAGCGCCTTTTGCTACGATTACGTGCGCTTTGTGAGAAGAAACGATGGAATTGAATAATTACTCATTTTTCACACGAATTGCATCAAAATTTCTCAGGCGAATGTATTTACCAAGCGCGACCAACAGTACCAACGGAAGTAACCCTTTCATATTGCTTTAGAATTTATTTTAGTATGTTTCGAGCCCGACTGAAACCGAACCATTTATAGCCATATGTTTCTAGGTTCTTGGTGCTAGTGTGGTGTGGTAGGAATTCGTTACTGAAATTTTCCAGCGTATCAAACAGTCTTGAATGAAATTAATCACGTGTTGATCGTTAACGACATCTGGTGCGCCAATTTGAATTCTGGATGTATTTTCGCACCTAACTTTTCCATAGGTTTTACCATTGGTAAACAAATATCATTTCACGGCAACGGAAACAACGTCAACAAGAAATTGATAAGCTTAATGGTGGTGAAAAGTATCTTTTAGAGTAAATTTGATGGAACACTTTAGAATAGAGATATTGTGTTTATGCCAATTGAAAATACATCAAAATACTATCAGCAATAAAGCTACAACCCGAAGAGTATTGAGCGATGTGTTATGAGCCATACTGAACTTAATTAAAAACGTGTGCTTGTGATAAAATTGTTTACAATGTGTAGTTGGCTAACGACTTATTGACCGACGGAACATTACTTGAATATTTTAAACCTTGTCCGTAACCTTTTTAATACTATAAGAATGTTGCTGATTTTTACCATTATGGTAAAGTCTAATGCATTTTGTACCAATGTTTCAAAAATTAAATAAATACGTAGTTCATCGAGTACGGTGCATTTTGTTTTATTGCCCTCTCGTTCTTTTTTCGCAAGCGGAGACAGTGTTTTAAAACAAACTTGGTTATGCTCTGTGAGTTAGATTAATCGTGAGGTCTCCTATAATCGTAGTCATAATCATCATCATAGACAACATCATCGTCAGTTCCATAATCCGGTGGGGTTGCTCTGTTCGACCTGAACTTGGGTCGATCTGGGTGTAGCAAATCATAACTTGCTGGAATAGTTTCCACTTCACCAATCTCGTCACACTCGAAGTTCTCGTCACAGTCGCCTCCTTGGCGCTTGATTCTTGGAGCGCCTCTTACGGCGATTGCAAGCGCTGTGAGAAACGATAGAAGTTCAAATAAAATGCAGTCTTTCTACAAAAAATACTTCAAAACCTCTATGGGCACTGTATTTACCGATCGCTACCAAGAGTATTGAAGATAGTATCCCGTTCATGTTCAGCACTAGCCTTTACTTTAAAGAACGACTCTAGAACGATTGAAACAGCGGGTTTTATAAGGATTTGAGTGGTGTTGTAGCAATTCGCCACTGCCGTTTTGTACTGTAACAAACATTATTGAAACACGCCATGTTCAAGATCCATAATAATAACATGTAAAGGCAGACCACATGTTGATCGTTTTTCTTATCGTGCTTTATTTTAATGCTTTATTTGATTAATTCGTCACAGTTCAGATCAGCATGCACCGTTGAAGCGCACAAATCACCATCATGGTTTTGAAGCGTAAACGTAAATTTCTGTGAATTGTATCCTCTAACGAGCCTTGATCATTTTCCTCCAGGCCCACGCGGTGGCGGATAGTTTACTGGTCTGTTTCCGGCCACTGGCATTACAACCTGCCTTGTAAAACCAATATCAGTGGGATAACGTTCTGGACACCGTCTATTAAACAGCGGGCCACATAAGCTGGTTGTTGCTGGTTTAGCCCATGAAACGGACATACACACTGAGAAAGAAAATCAATTATGTTACATCCGATTTTGTGAGCGAAAGCGAAATATTTTCTAACCGGCCACCACACAAACTACGATGGACAAGTTCTTCATAATGACAAGCTTACTTCACACCAACAGTGCACAGCGCAAAATGTATTTGAAATCGGCGTTTATATACGCTTCGCGTATTGCGTTATTAGCTAATTAGTAACTATACACGACTGCAAAATATTATTTTAGCCGTTCGCTCCACCGTTTCGTTTATTGTCACGTTGATCATTCATCCATCAAACCTCACTTCTTAGAGCAGCCCATACTGGCAGTTTGCAATCCACGAATCGTAGTTAGGGTCGGTCGGAGGTGGTTTTATTTTCGTACACTGCACATACGCGGGTGGGTGATCAAAATCCTTCGGGGGTGGCATAGCTGCTCCATTCGGAACTAGGCACAGCATCGCTACAAGGAAAAGAGAACATTTTTGGTTAAATACTGATGGGTGGGGCTCGAAGGATTGCCGATACCCGTTACAATAGTTAGCACGAGCATAAGATACTTCATTGCGCAAGGATAATTCATAAAACCAGTGTGTTTAAAGTAAGTCGGAGCTAAAGGCGCTCCCACTCCGGATACCTGGTTTTATACACAGAACGGGAGCCCCAATTTTCTTCGCTTGTTTGTGTATGGTTGTCGTTGATGTTCGACATAGGTGGTTGTTCCTTTTACGGCATAAATAACTTGTAAAATTTGGTGCTGTGTTCTGGTACGTGTTCTCGGCGGTATATTAAAATGCACGTTGCAAACTACTTGGCCTGCCACAGCAGAGTACGGTTAGGGTATAGACTGTATATGTTTGGAACTGGGACTAGGATGGGACCACATATACAAAAATAGAATTGCATTATGTTTAGGGTGATATCAACCACTGCTACCTATTCAAGATCACTAATAAAATTATCAAAAGGTAGACCAAAGATAGACCATGTTTCTTATCGAAGTTCTTCTTTCGTGTTAATTGTTTACTTAATAAGTTGTTTACAAGTTGTTTTTTTACTTAAGGATTTTTTTGAAAGCGTAAAGTTCCGTCGATTTTCACAAGCAAATATTGCATGCCATATCGGCTGTTGGTAACTTGATCGTGTTAATATGGTGGTAGAAGTCCGTGAGTTCCTCCAGGCCCGCGTGGTGGTCGATGGTTTATCGGGGGTCCTCTTGCCATCAGATCATCATGCCTTATTAAGCCACCCTCTGGCGGATAATGGTCCGGAAAGTCAGGACACGGTCTATTCAAAGGGTCACAGAAGCTGGTTGTTAGTGGTTTAGCCATGGACATGGACATGCATCCTAAGGAAGAAAATCAACGATGTTACATCCGCTTTTTCCCTGAGGGTCTTCCTCCGGTTAACGAAATAGTTACCAACCGGCTACTAAACATGCTACGATGAGTAAGTTCTTCATAATGATAAGCCCTTGGTTACTTTACACCAACTTCACAGTGCAAAATGGATTGGAAATCGCCGTTTATATACACCCTACGAGTTGCAATAATTGCACATTAATCAATTCGTCACCAACGAATCCAAAATATTGTTTCAGTCGTTTGTTGAAATCTGCCATCGATAGTTCTGTTCACAACACATTTACCATCAAACAGTTCCCTATGCAACGTAAAGGAAAACTAATCATACATAGTTTTTACGAATCATAAATTTACACACTCACATTAACATTGCTGAAGCGGTGATTTTATTTGCGGAACTTAAATTTTAATTCTCTCTTAGGAAAGAATAGGGATAAAATATGTCGAAGATGCCAGAGTTCGTTCCATTGGGTTTGTGCCGTGTTGCTAGATAAGGATATCGGGACTTTGTGTTATCCACCGTGTTGAATCAGCGCCGCTTCCAGGAGCTGGTCTTTTGGTAGGTGTCTGTGGCGTTTGCTTTATGTCCTGGTTGGTTTGGTGGTGTTGGTGATGTTGCTGGTGATGATGTGTTTTGAAATCCTCAACCTGTTGAGTGGACTGCGGATGGTGTTTCGTATGACTGTTAGATGAAGATTTGGTCTGTTGTTGCTTTACATCAACAGGATGATGCATTTGTTGTGTGATTTGCTGCTGTTGTTGGTTTTGACCTTTATGCTCAGTTGTAGTACTTTTGTTCTGTTCTAAAGTTGCCTTTGCAGTAGTTGGTTCGGGTTTGGAAGGCTGCGTCGGTTTTGGGGTTATGCCAGGAGCCGGTTTAATCGGTTGAGGAGGTTTTGGAGTAGGCTTTGCAGTAGTTGGTTCGGGTTTGGAAGGCTGCGTCGGTTTTGGGGTTATGCCAGGAGCCGGACTAATCGGTTGAGGAGGTTTTGGAGTAGGCTTTGCAGTAGTTGGCGTTGGTTTGGGAGGTTCCGTCGGCTTTGGGGTTATGCCAGGAGCCGGACTAATCGGTTGAGAAGGTTTTGGAATAGGTTTAGCAGTAGTTGGCGTGGGTTTGGGAGGTTCCGTCGGCTTCGGGGTTATGCCAGGAGCCGGCCTAATTGGCTGAGGAGGTTTTGGAATAGGTTTAGCAGTAGTTGTTACGAGTTTGGGAGGCTGCGTCGACTTCGGGGTTGGGTCAGGAACCGGCCTAATTGGTTGAGGAGGTTTTGGAGTAGGCTTTGCCGTAGTTGGTGAAGGTTTGGAAGGCTGCGTCGGCTTCGAGGTTGTGCCAGGAGCCGGTCTAATCGGTTGAGGAGGTTTTGTAGTAGGCTTTGCAGTAGTTGCTGCAGGTTTCGGAGGCTGCGTCGGCTTTGGGGTGGTGACAGGAGCCGGCGTAGTGAGTTTAGGTGGGTTTGGAGCAGGCTTTGGAGTAGTTGCTATTTGCTTGGAAGGTTCCGC
Organism: Anopheles cruzii; assembly: GCF_943734635.1. NCBI lineage: Eukaryota > Metazoa > Arthropoda > Insecta > Diptera > Culicidae > Anopheles > Anopheles cruzii. The sequence continues at coordinate 6,045 of NW_026454445.1, forward strand.
TGGCCTTTGAGTTACCACCGGCGGCCGAGTTGTTTGTGGTTGTTGCACAACAGGAGGTACAGGTTTTTGGGTCGGCGGCGGATGCCACACTGGCTTCGTAGTTACTGCAGCAGGTCGAACAGTGGTTGTCTTTTTTTTTCGAGGCTTCTCATCCTCATCATCATCATCCAGCAGTGCGTTCAACGCCCACCAAAGGCCTAAGCAACGTCGAGGTCTTGATTTTGGTGCCGGTGTTACAACATCTGTGGATGCAGTCTTTAGATGAGTTTGGTTATTGTGTTGTACCGAAAAAGTGGTCACCATACTCACCGTCGATCCTTGTTGTTTTTCTTGCAGACGCTTCTGCTTGCTTTCATTGCACCACGGGCAAGGATTACTCCGTGCACAAGGCTTTGGTGCACTACCTTCGATTGCTGCGTCGTGTCGGTGTTCGGAGCTGGGATTACGGCCACGATGGTGATGATGTTGTTGAGGATGTTGCTGTTGATTTGGTTGCTGCTTTTGGTTACTCTCGTTACACCACGGGCACGGGTGTGGGTTACACCGCGGACAAGGCTTCCGGGCACTAGCTTCCACTGCGGTGATATCTGGCTGCTCAGTGGCGGGCCTACCACCGGGACGTTTCGGGTCTTTGGTTGCTGCCTCTGCTTTGCTCACCAGCGGAGGTTTCGTTGGCGGTTGTTGGGGTGGCTTAGGAACTGTAGAAATAAATCCCGTCGGTGGTCTAGCTTCTGAGGGGAGCGCAACTGGATTCACTTGTTGTTGATCCGTCGCTTGCTGCTCCTGCACCTGTGAGGTGCTCCGACATTCTGTTAAAGCTGTAGTAGGAATGAAGTTGAGATCCTATGAGCTATGTTTCGTCTCGTAGAATGTTGGGTCGACGGAACCACTTACCAACCACGAGCAATAAACTCAACGCTACAGTTACTTTCATCTTGAAGTAACTAAGACTTGTTTGTAACTTGTGCAAACCAAAACTTCTACTATAAAGTAACCAAATGTGCGATCGATTTTTATACCACCGTTTCCGAGCGGGATTGGTAAATGTCATTTTTAACGCTTCATGGCCGGAAGAGCCTTTACAACAATCGATCGCGGTTACGGTTTGATACAATTATTTTATACAACTTGTCAGCATGTTCAAACTGGTTTTGTTTTGCAAACTTTTTCTGGCACTTGCTCTAGGGTCATGTTCAATTTGGCAGGGCCTTGTGCAATATTAAAAAATATAAAACACTCGAAAAGGCTCACATCGTGGCTCGTATCGCAGCAGAACTGGAAGTTCTCAGCCGAAACATGCTTTTGGGAGTGCTTCAAAATGTTGCTTAAACAACTACCATGTAACTACCGAATACGTTTAAATACGTGGCGAACTTCCCGATAACCCTAATACTAATAATCCCACTAACGAACGATCGTTTTGAAGCAACGTTGACCATCTGCCGCCAGCCGAAATGGCGATAGTGGCGAATAAGACATGCGAGGCGATTGATTGGCGCTGACGGCTCCCTGTTGAGGACGGTACACTCGTGGGAAAACGCCGTCGCAACGCATCCCCGAAACGGATGAAGCCTCGAAAGCGAGGGGACCGCCACCAGCGACACCACATTCCAGAACGCAACATATTTCGGAGACCGAAACCCGATCCGTCCGGTAGTGCAATTTTTCGAACAACTTTATGGTTTTCCTCGCATGGTCTGTTTTTGAGCCAATTTTTTATGTTTCGGTTTTGCATGCTCCCTGCTTCTGAATGACGCGATGCGGGAGGGAAGTGAACAAGGCGGATCCCCGGGGCGCATCGGATGTCACGAGCGTTGGCCAACGGGCTTCGGGGCTACGGTGTTAGGGCGTAGAACTGGATCGTAATCAAATTTCATCGTCCCCGCCCGAAACGGACGCTGTTTGCGGTGTCATTTGATAAGCAAATTATTACACGGCGACCGCATAGTCGGTGGTCAGTTTTTTTAAACTCTCCAACCTACCAAAACTTGACCGCACGGAGACATTCATTCCAGAACTCTTTCTTTGACGCGCGATCGAACAGGTGCAATAGATTACATGCTCCTGTTGCTTCCGAAAGCCCGCCACAAGCGGCCAAGATGTCAGTCTGCTAGGCCCGGGACACCGTTAAGCATGTGTAAACAAATAACATCCTACGATCCGTTTCATTTATCCCCGGGAATGCCGAACCGACTCGGTGTGCCGATTAGAGGCCGCCACTGGCACCATTGTTTATTTTCATGCGACGGATTTATGCTGCCCGAAGCCTGCAAACGTCGCCGGAATGCTCGGTGTGTCCCGCTGGGCGAAGGGTGGCTTGGAATGCTCCCGAGTCCGGAACGA
>NW_026454446.1:0-8382 GCF_943734635.1 Anopheles cruzii
ACATAGATTACCCATTCTTTCTATTTTCCATTCCAGTTCCGTTTGGATGGTGCGTGGTCCTTTGCAAGCCCTCACTTCATAGTCGGTGCCGGGAAGTATCAGTCAAACTTTTTGCCCATCAATCTGATGAGCATCGAGTTTATGATAACCAGAACGCCGCTACCGAAGGCACTGCTGTATGTGAAATTCCACGATCAGAACGGAACGGTGGAGGAAATTAAGGCGAGCGCCGAACGAAACCGGGAAATGTTTACGATCGAGCTGAGCGTACCGATGGAGAGCTACCGGAACCTGTCCATTCACGGCCGGCTCCAGCATCGGCGGGGCAGCGAATACACCGTGTCCGGTCAGCTGTACCGTAACGAGCACGTGTTTCAGCTGGAGGGCGATGCGACGATCATTGAAGACGTTCCGTACCGGGCCGACTTGGCTTTCCAGCCGCTCGGGCCGGAAGGTTCGGACGGTACGCTGAGCTATCGCTGTTCGCGGCAGTTACCCGTCACTGAGTTTGCCTTGCGCCTTGAGAGTGGCGAAAAACGTGCGAAACTTGAAGGTAGCTTCAAGCTTTTGGCAATGTCCGATTGGTACGTGAAAGTAGGCTTAGACTCGTCGGAATCCAGCCTCAAACAGATTGACTTCACGGTCGGTATTACACCGGAGGCTGATAAGGCGCTCGGGAAGTTCAACTTGCGCTCACCTTGGGCTCGGTACGGGATCGAGCAGGCGGACGTGGAAATGGTGTTCGACGTGCAGCCTATTTCTGGCTCGGTAGTGGCACGGTATGGAATCCGGGATGTGTCCGGCAATGCGAGCTGCCTGTGGAACTGGGCCCTGAAGTCGAATATGCAGTTTGCACTGGAAAATCGGGTACTGCGTAACGCCGTCGAGCGATATTTCCGCACCGGCGTTCGATATTTGAGTCCGGACGTGGAGAACAATCACAACTTCACTGTCGGGGGAGACTTAAATCTCAATAATGCCTGGGTGTAAGTAAACGCAACGCCCCTTAAGGGCAATCTTTCCGCAGTGGTGAACCATTGTTCGTATTGCTATTTTAACAGATTCAGCTCCAATGCATCAGTGGACTTCATTTCGATCCGCGATCTGTCGGGTGTCCTGAAGGTGCTTCTTCCGCGGCCTGTGGGCGACGTTCACACGCTGGCGTTTGGAATGAACGGTAATCTACCGTTCATGGAGCCGGTCAAGTCGTTTAACTTAGAAACTTCCTACGAAACGGATGAAAGTCGGAAGCGGTACGCGTACCACTCGGAGTACAGCTACATCGGTGACTTGCGTACCCTGCTACGGTTTGAATGGGGACCAGACATACGGAAGCAGAGGGTACAATCTATCGTGAACGTGTTCCGAATTGGAGAGCGACGTGAATTGACTGCTCGGTTGAGGGGACCATGGTATGTGGATGATACATTTATGGCCTACGGATCGTACGATTTCGTCGAAGCCCTCCATCTCATCAGGTATGCGTGATAGCGAAAATATCCTTCGGATGTGGGTTCATTCGTTTTTTCCATCCCCTTTTCTAGCGGTAACATTTCGATACCGTCATCGACGAAGGTTGCTAGTGCGAATGTGGCATTCAACAATCTCTCCAACATGAAGGGCGATGTGAACTGTACGACGCCGTTCCTGAACGTGACGTGGCTCCACGGGCAGCTGGAGTTTATTGAGACGCCACTCGAATCCATACGCTACCTGAAAGGTACATGGCCTGAGTCGAGCGCGGTGTTCGATGCGAAAGCAACGTACCGCAACCACAATTTGGACCGCGATCAGCAGGGAACCATCAAGATAGAGCTGCCCCTGCAAACGCGCCACTATGCCGAAGTCAAATACGGTTTGGCGCAGCGTCCCGCGATAACTACGGGTCACGCTGAGGTGGATTACAACAGCCAGAAGGTGCTAAGTGGACAGTACACATCGAAAGAGGAGTCAAGGTAATGGAATCCAGAATTGTGGTTTTGTTATGGGGCCTTAATCATCTCAAAGCGTGGTATCATTTACAGAGCCGGCTTTGATAAGGAAACAATTGACGTCACCTTGGAGAACAGCTTCATGCCCGTCGGAGTACACTACGTGCATTCGCACAGTTTACTAGATGCCGCTACTCGAGCGCTGGTAAAAATGGGCCACCGAATCGGTTAAGTAATGCTTCCCAACAGATACTAAAATTCGCCTTTTATTGACAGGATATAAAGCGAGCTGAAGTTTTTCAACTCCGAAATCAAAAGAACTTCAATATTACCGGTGAACTGCACGTCCTGAGCAAGGAGACGGGGCGCGAGTACCTGGTGAAGGCCATTCATCCTAACCGTACCGTTGTGCTGACGGCGGACTTTGAGCAGCAGGGCAACGTTGACCGAAAGAAGTCTCGGCTCGAGCTCTCGCCCACGGTTTGGATTGCGTACGATTTTCAGCTGACCAATCGTTCGCGCTCCGATCTCGAGTCGCAAAACTTTACGCTACAGATTTCCTATCCGAAGCGTAACATTTCCGCCGACGGTTGGTACGCATACACCGAGAGTTCGTTCGATTCGGCCGTTACACTAGCGTACAGTCCGAACCGCACCCAGGGTGACGGGGACGCTAGTGAAACACCAAAGCGTACGGTGCGGGGTTCCGTCGTGTGGCGTGACCTAGCGAACGCTACCACCGGTGGTCAGAAGATTCGTGTTGCGCTTGGTCATCCTAGCTTCGAGAAAGATGTTACACTGGATGCACGATATTTTACGAACCCGGAACATTGGTTCAGCTCGAACATGGAGCTACGCTACAACGAGGATGACGAGCATCTGATGGCGATGGGATTCAATCTGAACGACCTCCGACCGATCGTGGGCTACTGGAACTACTCGTATCAGTTGTTTAGCGTTCATGATGCGTCCGATTTGTCGCTGGATTCGATCGGATCCATCGGCATACGGCAGGGATTGTACGGTGTTAGGTCCAACTCGCACTACAAGCGTGCGTATCTGTCGCAAACGCATGGTCACGTGTTGGGAGCACTCAATATCCCACAAAAAGAACTTCACTATGAGGTATGTGCGAAGGCCATTTACTTTTGGGGTTTACGTTCCATTAATTCTCGGTTTCGGTTCCATATTTTAGCGCATCACTTCGCAAAGCAAGTACCGTATCTGGACGAAGGCCGCCGGAAGCTATCCGGTGTACCTGATCAACGCCACGCTACTCGATGGGCCGGAGCTCGATGCTACCGGGTTCTTCTATTTGAACATTGACGACAAATTGGTTCAGATGAAGATCAACATGACACCGGATGGTACGGAGAACGTGCACATGTATGGCATAATCCCCGATTCGCGGAGTGCGTTCTTCGACTTTTGGCGGGACTACGATCGATCGCGCGAAGTGGACGTTACGTACTATCTTAAGATGAACCACTCTCGGCTAATTACCGGGCACATGCTGTGGCGCCCGCAGATAAAATCCGACCTGCAAGAGTGGATGCGAGACTACTTTAGCCGAGTTCACCATTCGTTCCTGGAGTTTACCGAGTTCTGGATCAAACACGTGTACCTCGAAACGAAAGACTCGACAATGGGCGTATACGAAGCGGCCCTTCCATACGTGGAGGGGTTGCTCAACGATGTGGCCGGGCTTAGTGTGCTGCAGAACGACTTAGAAGATTTGCACCACTTCCTGAACGCGTCCTACGTGGCCGACGATTTTTACATTCGGTCCGCCATCAACTTCACCGTCACCGTGCTGGACGAGCTGGCGATACGGAACAAGATAACGTCGTTGCCGAAGATTTTAACCGAACTGTGGCTGGTGATGGGTGAATCCGGACAGGCGTTGGGCAAATCGCTTACGTGGCTGTTGGAACGTATGAAGCAGTCGTACCAAAAGTTCGTCGACATCGTTGGCCGCATCTTCCAGGGAGATGCGATGCGCTACCTTTCGTCTACGCTCGAAGACTCGCTCGAGCGGTACGATAAGTTTGTGAAGGAAGTGCATCTGCAGTTCATAAAGGTAAGGGCGAGCACTTCAAACTCTAGACTAAAGATTAAATTTCTTTTCGCTGTTTTTCTCTCTCTTTGGGGAATCCCAAAGAACATCCAAGAGTTGTGGGAAAAGGCCATGTCGATGGCATCCACCTTTTGGCATCGGATGCTGCAAAACATTGAGCCGACGATCATTCGCCTGGCCCATTACGGAGAATCACTCGGTTGGTTCGTGGGGAACGAAATCTTCAGTACGTCCGATTTACAGTAGTTAGAAATAGAAACTCGAAACTAACGTCAGGGCCTAATGGGCCGTTGTTCTTTTAGCGTTCTTGTACAACAAAACCCAGGAAATTGCCGATTCGCCGTACTTTAACACAGTAACGAACTTCACACAGGATCTCGACATGCTGTACAAGGATCTGGTGACGAACGATGTGTTTACGAATGTGAAAAAGTACTCCTCGGTGACGTACCGGTTTTTGCGCGAGAAGTACTTCCAGGTGGTACCGTTTGGCCGTGAGTTCCACCAGGTGGTGATGGAGCTGGCGGAGGAGATCAAGCAGCTGCAGAAGATCGAGTTCGTGCAGTTCTTCATCCAGCGCTACGAGGAGGTACGGGCCAAAGTCGACTGGCTGGCGGAGGAGTTTCAGGTCGAGCGGCGGTTGCATCAGATGTGGATGATACTGCGCAACAAACTGTCACACATTGCCCAGACGGCACTGCAGGCGGAAAATCATTATCGCGAGGCAAAAACCAAGTTCATCTTCGACCCGGATCACGGCATCATGGAGCTGGAGCAGAAGCTGCCGATGTCGTGGCATGCGTTCAACGAAACGCCCAAGTTCGAGGAAATACCCGAGTTTCAGCTCATCGGAGACATTCAGGATCTGTTTGCCGGTAGCAATACGACGCTCTGGACACTGTACAACGACATTTGTCCGTTTGCCGATCCGCAGATGTGGTTGCCGCCGTTCAAGAGCGTAGGCCTGCTGATCGGCTCCCGGCACTTTATGTCCTTCGACAAGCGTTTCGTGTCGATGGACCTACGCGAAATGCAGCAAGGTGGCATTTTGAACGAGTGTCGGTACGTTTTGGCGCATGATTACCATAATCGCACCCTGACGGTGCTGTTAGAGCCATCGGTAAGCTTTTCCGGCGGGACTTTTTGTGCGACATTGCGGCGCTCACAGTTCACCATTTTCTACAGATTCTCAAAGACGGACAAAGCTCGCGCAAGGTCACCCTCATCACCGATGATCATACGCTGGAGATCGACATCTACGATGTGGTATGTGGGTTTTCTTTTGCCATTTTGCAGTTACAAAGAAACAATAATTTGTCTTTGTTTCGTTTTACTTACAGTCAGTAAAGATCAATCGGAAAGAAGCCACTGCCCTGCCGGCCATGATTGGAACGGAAACGGTGGTTTATCGCGAATCGGACTTACTGTACGTACAGTCGCACCGTGGCTTCCTTCTGGCGTGCAGCTTACGCTACCATCTTTGCTGGCTAGAGCTGAGCGGTTGGTACTTCGGCAAGATGGCGGGTCTGCTGGGTACGATGAACAACGAAGCGTTTGACGATCGCACGACGCCCTTCAACCGGTACAGTCGGACGGACGAAGAGTTCCTTAATAGCTGGTCGTTGCCGGGTTGCCGTTCGTCGGTCGGTGCGACGAACCATACGAGAAACTTTTACAGCGCTTCGAACGAGCTGACGCAGCTGTGTGATTCCTTCTTCCGCCACAAGCTGTCGTACTTTGCATCATGCTTCCCGGTGGTGGACGTGACACCGTTCCACGAGATGTGCCTCGATTTGGGCCACAATCTGTTAACCAAGAATGAGAAGAAAACAGCGGATCGGGGCGCTTGTACGGCGGCGCTTGCCTACATTCAAGCGTGTGCCATCGAGGATACGCTTCTGCGGGTACCGGACAGCTGCATCAGGTTGGTTTGGTCGGCGTACGTGTAAAACGGCTTTTAGAAAACCGCTTTCTATTTCATCGTCCTTTCAGCTGTCAGCTCGTAAATGGTTCACACGTCCCGGAAGGTACCTTCGTGAACCTGCGTGACGAGGATGTGCCGGCCGCGGCGGATGTCGTGTTCATTGTCGAGGCGAAACCCTGCAACGAGCGGTTCGTACAGACGAAGAGCATCAATATGTTGGTGGAAAGCATCGACCGGGAGCTGCAGGAACTGAACATTCCCGATACTCGGTACGCCGTGGTCGCCTTCGGTGGCAGTGCACCGTTCGACCGAGCGCACAGCGTCGTCGTGGAGAACGCCGTGTTCGAAAAACACAACCGATTGCAGCCGTTCTTCGAGCACATTTCGGTCGGCAACGGTACAAACGAGGATATCTTCGATGCCATCATTCTCGCGTCGAAGCTCGTCTACCGGCCGGGAGCTTCGAAAACGTTCATCCTGTTACCTTGCTCGCGCTGTACGACGTCCCGGATGAAGTTGGACTTTTCGTCCGTCGCACAGCTGTTGATCGAGAACGACATTAAGCTGCATATTCTGGCCGATCACGAACTATCGTTCAACAAGACGCGCGTTTCGCGCCTCTTCTACGGTATGGACAGTCGCGTGGCGTACACCAAGAAGGACGTGAAGGCCCTGGTTGGCGACGAAGAGCTGCGCAAGCAAATACGCCTTCCGAAGGCGACGCTCGGGGAGTGTATTGCGCTCGCGATGGAAACGAACGGCTCCGTGTTCGGTGGCCACAAACTGCGCCAGGATCGGGCCAACACCAACAACACGAAAAAGTTCATCAAGGTATTTGCGAAGCGGATCGCCGCCACGGCCATCCCGGACAGCTGCCAGACGTGTGAGTGTACCGGCCACAACACGGGCGTTGCGTATATGCAGTGTCTGCTGTGTAACTATCCCTCGCCGTACACGCTCGACGACGACGACATGACGGACGAGAAGTTCCTGTCGGTCATGCAACCGGAAAACGATTGGACGTGGGACGATGCCGATGAGCTGCTGAATCAATAGGGGGTTACTACTAGAAGCGCTGCTTTGCGGTTATTGCATTTCCACCGGTTACAGTGCAAATGTAATAAGTTAATGTAATAAGTTTAATTGTTGTAAGACGTGAGCTGTTTAAGCAATCGCTTCTGCGATTGGTCGGTTCAGGTGTTCAGGCCAACTTATCGAATAAAATGTAAGAAAAATATCTGCTTTATCTTTATTCTGATGTATCAAAGAAACCCGTGTGGCTTAGGAAAGAATATTTTTTCTTTATTACTATCAGTTGGTTACATTTAATTGGTTTCTTTTTCTTTCCTATTATGCTGACTCTCAACTCCCTCTTTCTCGCTCTCTCTCCCTATCTTCGTCTTAAACTCTACAAGATTAAAGTTTTCAAGATTTTTTGTTGTTTTTTCTCATCCGTTTCCTCCATTTGATCGAAGAAAGTTTCTCATTTTGCGATTTATTTTTACGCAAACAGGAGCTCACAATCCATTTGTGTCTCGTTTGTTTGCTTGCAATTGCTCATAATTTTTAGTAAATGTCTTTTGTTGTGCACTTTTATGGCTCGTCTTCATAGCATTTGTTTGTTCATTTTGCGTTTCATAAATACCTCTCTCGCGGGCGATCGTGCGCGCGCGTTGCCATCGCTCGGCAGCAGCATTCGGCGTTCAGGTAGTCCTAACTTTACGGTACAGGGAAATTCGATGGGCAATATTCGAAAGTGACCACAAAAAACGGGACAGAAATGCAAACTACAAATAGGGAATCAAGTGTGCTAAGGTTCTTTGTGGAGTAAAATCGGTAATCTGATTGGGAGCTTTGTACACACAGGGGTCCGTCGGTTCCGTCCGAAGAAGCTTCTCATGGGCGTACTAAAAACAAATATGCTTCCAAATGTAATGCTTCCTTAGGGGTGGTTTTGTGAGAGGCAGCATTGCATCCGGTTTGTTCAATTGTGCTGCACAATAAAACCACTGACCAGTACGTGTTTGCTTATCAGCTACTGTAAGAAACCTATTGTTTTACAACCTCTAGGGCATGTATGTAGGTTTTGAGTTGCTGTTTAACGCTACTCCTCGCACGAATTAATGACCTCAAATGAAACGCGCCAGTTTACCGTGTCCTTGGATGGTAGTGTCTGCGTGTTAAGCTAGGTTGTCGTCTTAGGAACTCGATGACCATTGTCCCGCCTCTGGTGCTGGGTGCGCCGCTGCTGTTGGAATGTCGTTACTAACATTTGGCTAAGTCTATTATCTCCATATTGATATGTTCTACTGCTGCGGCTACGGCATGCTCGAGAAAGTTTTGCTATCGGTGGCATTGGGAGCGGTTGTGAAAAGAACTTAACGGAGCAATTCTCCAGGTAATCGAATCAAAACGAAAAAATTTAACGATGATTGTCTCTAGTAAGTTGT
>NW_026454447.1:0-8364 GCF_943734635.1 Anopheles cruzii
CTGTGCTTTCGACTGTTGATTGGATTCTTAAGCACTTTCGGTCCGGTCTGGTCCGGTTCGGTGCGCACCACGGTCGTGAGTGCGTTGCCTTTTTTTCGCGTGTCTCCCGAAATTGTTGAAGTAGCGAGAGAAATTGATTTCATTATCCCATTCCGAGGCTCGGAAGTGAATCTGGTCCACAGGTAGCGGAGTCACGGAGTGGTGAATCCACTGTTTAAGCATTCTCCGGAAATGGAACGGACTTTCAACGGTGGCGTCCGCACGAATACGACCCTAATTGATTGTAACAAAGTTTGGCAGTGCGAACGGTGGCGACACAGCCCCAGGCATCGGCCTTGGCAGATCACGAGTCTGATCGAAATGAGTGCCGAATTAAGAGGGCAGCGTGTTGTCATTGGCGTTAAATAGATTAAATACTGATTCATAATGTATGTGCCATCGGTGTGAAATATCAGGAACAGGAACCTGAGTTCGGTTCTTTTTTTGGATTCTATAAGATCCTTACTTTCATAGCTTGGAGCAAGTATCAGAAACTCCATAAAAATGTTTAAATATATTCTTCCAGATAGAGTGGAAAATGGTGCAAGCGTTTTAGTGAAGAAACATATACCTTTAGTGCAACTTTAAGTACTCCCTGAATTTATGCGACCATTCGTTCGGGTAGCTTTAGTCTTCGGCCCCATTTATCTATCATATTTCGTTCCACTGAATCGTAAAAGAGGTCGTAATTCGCCTTCATCCACTCCTGCATCCCTCAGGGTACGGGTACGCCAATCCACCGGCCCCGTAACCAACAACCAACCAACGTGTATCCGGTGGGACCAGATAGACAAACAGTTGATGAAATTCAATCGATCTCCACCACCTCTAATGGGAGCGCCGCCTTGGCGCGGGGTGACTGGTGTGACATGATCTCTTGGCAGCGAACTTCTCCTTCGCCGAAGGAGTGTGCCGGCAGTGACTTCGAGAAAATCATCGTTGCGGTGGAACGAGAACATTCCCCGATCCGGGCGACCGTCGGCGAAGGCTCATTTGAATGCGTGGCTTTTCTCGGAACCACACGGTGACTCTCCCCATTCATTGGTCTGCCTAGCAGCTGGATGCCCAGACAGGATGACTCCAGAGCAGCACATGGCATCCACCGTACGGTGCAAGATGCTTGCACGTCAGCCTGAAGATGGTTCAATGATTAATTTAGGCCTCGAGTGAAATCATGTCATTCGTAGGCAGCTCAGCGTAGCTTCTGAATACCTTGCGGGATTCATTTACGATACACCGCCGCGTGCATTCACAGTCGAACGGGTTCGGCAAAATATCCAATTTCCCGGCAAGCCCTCTTACGCCCATCACACCTTCGCTTCGCCGGGTTCGCAACCAGGTGGAAGCTCGGTCTGTCTGTTGGATGTGCTCGGCTCGTGAATTTACTTAGCCAAGAGGCGACAGCAGAATCTATCCATTTCCCACAAGAGCAAATAAATCCCTCTCCGGGTGCACCAGGAATCAGTAAATGTTGACGCTCCAACTGAAAGGAACAGGCGTTGGAGCCACGGGATACGACCCTTCCGTTATCGTACCGTTCGATAGGCTCTAGCCAAAATAACAGCTGACTAACGACTACGGTTTGGCATTGGCCGGCGATGGAGAAGCATCAGCTGTCGCACCCGACCTACGCAGCTTCAACTGACACTAGACGAGTGCTATGCGTAGGCTGAACGAGCTGGAATGAGCAGTTAAATTGAAAAAAAAAAACAAAAAATTCCCTCTTGAAATGCAATCTTTTCGAGTGCTGTGTCTACAGGGGAGGCAATGAAGGTCTTCTGTTTAATTACAACATGAAAGAGTGCAATTAAATTGCCACCCTGTGATGGTGTTTGGTGCTAAATGGTATGCTCTGTATGCTTTGCCATCACAACTTTGAACTTCACGGCATTGATGCACGAGCGTGGGTTGCGTAAATGTCACGCGTTCCGTTGGCGTAAGTGGTGGCGCTTATGTAAACCTGCTTCGGGAGATCGATGCATGGAAAAAAAATATTTCAAGGAGCTAATCCAAACACTGGTTTGCTGTACAATATACTGAAACGAGGGGTGCTTCCAATCCAATCGCTAGACACGTTGAAAACATGTAAGCAATTTCAGTTCGGATGGATTTCAATCTGAAGGATAGGAACCAATCTGAAGGAAGTATGTAGATGCAACCCAAACACTGCAAAAATTGATAGTAGCATTGAATGTGTCCCAGTTAAAATGGGCCAGAAAATTTGTTAAAGTGATATTAAATTATTTCAACTAAAGTCATGGAGTCGACGCCGATTGGGACACGCACTTTGCCGTATATAAAGTTGTCGAGGAATGGGTCGACGAATGGTTTTCGAAGAAATAAAATAAGGTTTTATTGGAAAGCGATCCACAATCTGTCTGAGAGGTGAGCAAAATGGGTACCATCAAAATGGGGTTCGGATAAGCATATCTTTTCTTGAAAATTATGAGTTTTCCACACCTGGTAGGTGCCGTACTAAAACTTAATATTCAAAACAGTGTAACACAATATTTTTTATGGCTAACAAGCAAGCAAATGGCATGTCTTTTCATCGGTGTTGCCTTATACTCTCTTGATAAATAACCATTTCGAACACTGATATGTTTTTCAATAATTTCCACAGAAAGTTCCGGGTAAAATTTGGGCATTAAACTTTCCCAAAAAATCAACATTAAAAGTAAATAGATGGCTTGTGTGTTCTGCCAATCCGTTGAGGAGGTGTTTGCCTTAATTTAAGCCGTAATAGAGCATAGAGCATAGAGTATGGCTTTGGTAAAACTTTTTTTTAGTTATTGTATGGTGAGGAACTATGTTAACAAATTGTAGCCCACGTTCGGTGGATGTATTAGTATTGGACATTTCACATTCAAAACCTTTCCACCACTATTAAACAAGAGGCCTTCGGCAGAGTAACGACCGAGAAAAAGTTTCAGTGGCAAAAGTTCAGGCGCTGGGCACGCCTGCGGAGACGATCCTTAAAGCCTGCCATAAGTCCCGAGTGGGCCAGGAAAACCCTAACTAACCGTCGTTACTGGCCCTGACACAAACAGGAAATGAGTTCGGTGTTTTGCCGGCGTTCCCTATTTTCGGGATCGTTCTCTGGTGGTTTTCGGTCCGGCACAGTCCGGCAAGTTGGCTTCTTCCCGAGCGAGACAATCACGCACCGTTTAGCCAGTCCATTTACCGGCGAGTGTTTTCATAAATCGTGCATACTAATCACTTACGGTGTATCGCGCCGATGGCAGGCCGTGTAATTGCAATGGTCACCTCTTCACCGCCCGGTGGCCACACCGCAAATTGAATCCATTTGCGGTGCATAATGCCGTGATAAATGTCTCGGTGTTGGTAGGTGGCTCGGAGGGGTTCGCTTTTTCTTGCTGAAATTATGCACATTCCCCGGCGCGTGATTTATGCGTTGAGCGAGTTACTAATGTTGCAGTTAATCGTCGTCGGAATCGCCACCCCATCATCGGTGCACATGGTGCGGTGTGTCGGGATGGGAAGGCAATTTATGCCTCGGGGTGACAAAAACCCCGCAGCCGCTGGTAATGAAGCGAGCGGCACCACGAATGAATGAGTTCGCTTTTCCGGTTCCGCTAGCCTGCGCTGCGGCTGTGTTTGCTGTTGTCCTTCCGCATTTCGATTGTTGGCCGCGCGCCATCGCGCCGTGTAATTCCGTGTTCTGCGACTGCTTCCGGCCACGGCTAATGCACACTACAAAAACCAATTTGTCGTCCCGATCAGGCGCTTCGGTGTTGGTGGGTAAATTTCCTTTCCCAGTTCCTGCCGACACGAAGGGACCACGGATCGACGCCAGTGTTTACTTTCGGAAGCTCAGTGAACGTCATTTTTCTTCATCAATTTGCTTTCGCCTTCTTGAGCATGCTGCAGCTGTCTTGGCACGTCCTGTAAGTGGGAACTCCTTTGCCGGTGGCGTCCAGATTGAACCTCCGATTCTTTCAGCACGCCGTCGGGTAAGCTTTTGGCTTGTAGGAGAAGTCGGGGCCTCCTTTAGCCCGCCCTTGGGTTGTAGTATGAATATTTTACACCCCAACATGACCTGATACTGATTTGTACGTTGCGTTCGGGTGGGTGAAGTTGCGTGATGATGGGCCGTTTAGACCCGGGTTACTCCCTTAGCTAGCTCATTGTAAACGTCACTCAATGACACTCCGCTCTAGGGTCGAAAAAAGTCCTGACCGACTCGCCCATGAAGCAAGGGACACTTCATAACACAGCGGCCACTGCGACGCTGCATTGGTTGCTGATGGTTTTATTATTTAACGATTCGGGACGAAACGAATCGGTTAGCGCTCCCCCAGGAGCCGATAACTAAGCTTTGTGCCGGCACGCCTTAAGCCCCCGCAGCGGCCAACGGGTCATGGCATTTGTCTGTGTAGACTCGTAAGCGTCCGGCCGGGCGTCTTCCGGGAGGCCAGGGATTTAACCGTCCGCTCGTAGCGCTCGCAAACAAGCCACCGTCAGCTATCCGCTGTTCTGGCCATTGTTGTCGTGTCCTTTCCGGGGTCCTTTCGCTCGGCACACAATTTCACTTTAAGAGCCCGAAGCACACACACGAGGTGCACGGGGTTGGTCGCATTGATTCGATCGGATCGCGGCGCTCGAAGGATAATATTTATTTTATTGAATCAAATCGTAAAATCAATAATGGGGCGGACGAGGCGGTGGGGCCTCAAGCGTAAAGCCCGAGCTCGGTCAGAACTGTGCCGGAGTCGAGTCGAAACGAAAGAAAAAGGATCCCCGGCGAACGCTGTGGCCGAAGCACGTGGTGGATAAGCCGGCGCCGCCTGGCTGCCTGTGTTTCACCGAAGGACTGAATGTTGGCCCTTGTCCACACTACAGAATAAATATGCTGGTGCCTCTGCCGGTTCCCGGCAGCATTGGCAGCGCCATCAGTTTACTGTCGATGTTTAAGCATTATACCCAACTTAAGCAAACTTGTGTACCATTCGAATGTTCCGATTGTGTTTGTGAATCGACTGGCCGCCGGGAGCTTTCCTTGGCCCACCAGATGACATAAGGGCGAAGGTGCTGAAGATGTTGAATAACACCACAACAGTAGCCAATACATTCTACGTCGGTAGGAAGCTCGCCGGCGGGCTCTTTGTGTTATCGTTTCTCGGTCGACTGTTGTCTTCGAAAGTGTCCTTCGGGCGACCGAAAAATGGCTGGGTGGCTGTAGTGGCTCACCATAAGTAAGTGGGTAAGCATTTTTTCGCATTCCTGCGCCATGCCATGATGGCTTCGCTTCCCCCCCAGCGCCGATAGGCGATGGAAAAGTGAAGGTAAACTTCAAAGCCCAGCCGAAGCCAGGCACACGAGTAGGCGGCGCTCGGGGCCTACTGTTCCCAAAAGCTAATTTAGGATCGTTTTTGTTGCGTTCGCAGCTATAAATTTAGACTACGCGTTGTCCCACGGCTGTTTTGGGAAGTTTTTTGATCCGACTGAGATTTGTAGCCGAAGTGACAGAGGAGAATGCGAGCCAAGAGATAACCGTTTTCGTGCTCCACTTTTTCTGTCTCCAGGCGCGATTTATGAAAACGACGTTGCCATGTATAGGTGAGCGAACACGTCAGTGTAAGAGTGTAAGTCTCGGTGCTAAGACATATATGGTGCTACTTTTATTGCATTCACCGCTTTTTCAGTTAGTGCTAATCTTCAAAAGAAAGCTGTTAAAATTTTATGATATTCTACTCCTAAGTTTGTGAGTTATTGTGGGAAGAGCGACACTACTTTTGTTATTTTGTAAACAGTGTGTCTCAAAAGTGGACTTAGTTTTAGTAAAACTCTGTTAAAAATTGGTTCTGTGTTTGGTGATTGTTGACCAAAAACAAGAACCTGTTCCTAGCAGTGTTTGGTGTGTTTTAAATCGACGCAAAAGATAAATCCTTCTACAAAAATTTTATTGAAATGTTAGAGCGGCGCCGGAATGATTGTGAAGCTCTTGATGGAGGTTACGATGAATAATTACGATGGCAATTTGACAAGGCGTTTTCTTTCATAGCCTAAGGACTTTTCAGCCCACGTGTTAGAATGTCTTAAATGAATCTTAAATTCGGAAAAATTCGTGAAATCTTAAATTCGACAAAAATTTGCTACAGGATTAAAGTACGCTGTGGAGTTATATTCTTATTTCACTCATACTCATAGCTTCAATCATACATACACTATACAAATCGTTATAAAAGACATAAAATGCATAATTTATGATTGCATTTCGGTGCTGAACATTTTGAAACAAACTTCCAAAACGGTTGAATAATTTAATGTGCAGTGTTGCCTTCAACATCTAACCACATTAACAAACGAACCGCACAGCGAGTCACTTTCATGATGTATGCATGAATCTTTCCCATCATGCAGGGCCTGATCATGTCACGTGTCGCATTCCACGCTATAGGAACACTTCAGCATCCCCACAGAGACGCCTGTCACGGGATAATGAGATTGCTGAACGCTTGCCGCAGCAACGACTAATGCCTGCCTCCATTGCACTATCGCGCACTGGCCGCACAGTAAATTCTAAGTGAAATTCATTGCATCTATGGCGGACCATTTCTGCAAAGTTATATGCCGTCCAACGGCTTTGGGATGGCCACTGCTGGCCATCGCAGAGCGCTTTTCGAGCGCTTGACGCATGAAGCCAACGATCGCAAACAATCGAGAAATCATCAGCAGAAGCGATGCGATGCACCACTTTGTCCGGTTTTAATAAGCATCTCGGAATCGCAGTCTCCAACTGGCCAAGTTACGGCCCCTCCAGTCTGGAAGAAGAGCTTCGTTCCAACGTTAAAAGAAGCATCTGGCGGCCGTCTCGAGGTTACTGGGGCTTGGCACTTTTGGCCGTTTGGGCGTGCGCTACTCGCCAACCGGAAGGACATCCGGAGAAAGAGCAACCATTCTTTGGAGCCAGAAGCAACTGGTGCGTATGATGATGTTGCACCCGGACACGGAATGGGATGGTTTGATTAGATTTAGTTCGTCCTCTGGCAGTGTGCCCGGGCGACACATGAGTCACCGTGGTCGTCTTTTCTCCACCGCCGCATCCGGGATGTTTTGATGGACGTTTCTCTGACGCATCCCTTGGTTGACGTCCGGAGCCAACAGAGAGCGAGCCTTAGATGTGTGGTCGCGGGACTTGTTATGATCTGGTGCACCGCACGGTTTCATACATAAGCTACGACCAAGTCCAAAAGGAACATGCAAAAGTAATAGAAGGAGAGAATCCGCTTACAATTGAAGAAATGCGGTCGATTTTGAACGGTTCGGATTATAGTTGGCAAGGATAACTGGACTTGGGTGTGATGATCGCTGGTCAAAGTATAAAAACAGGACAGGGCGCGCTCCGGGCGTTGCGACAGTACCCTATAGTTGGCATATTTCATTAGATCTTCTGGCGAAAATTTCCATTCCAATCAGCGAATTTTGATTATCCCTGTAGAGCGTCAAATATGGTATACTGAATTCTGTTTCGTTTGTTCTTTCCACTTTCCTATTTGCAGGGTAATAACCAACTACTTTGTAGTATCATTAGCGATGGCGGATATGCTGGTTGCACTCTGTGCGATGACGTTCAACGCATCGGTAGAAATTTCCGGAAGGTAAGTGAAGCGTAAAAACTCTCCCGGGTACGCGTGAAATTTTTTAATTGAAACCAGATCGATACGCACGATCGTGGCGCTCAGCGAATCCCATTAAAGGATGCGTTCGTCCGAGAACCGAAAATACGAACGCTTGGTTAATTCGACTTTTCCGTAACACTTCGTTCCCGTGGCAGGTGAATTTTCGAGCCATCGCTAAAAGCTTTGTTGTGAGACAACAATCAAATTATCGAATGCTTTCGTTTTCGATCAGCGTTCAAATGTTTGGCCCTGCGAAGTTACTGACGTGCACTCGCCTGGCGCAGCTCGTTAGTGGTAGAGCGGCTCCTGTGCGTTTGCACGACTCGCTTCGCGTTTCCAAATTTTCGGAAGCTGCTCCATGTCGCGCGACCATGGATTCCGCTCCGTCCGGACTTAGTAGTTTCGGTGAACGGTTCGAACCGAACGCGAACGCGCACGGTTCGGACGAACGAAATTGTCAAAGGCAGGCTTTCCGCTGTCCGCCGTCGGTCGTCGGTCGTGGTGCGCCCAGCGACATTGCCCAGCTGTTGGAAAATTCAATTTCCGCCCAAGCGTGAGGCGCCTGCTGTGCGGTCGCCGCGAAATGGAAGAACTTCAACGGAAGGACGGGAGTGAAGCAAGGAAGAAAAAAAATCCAAACGTTGTTAGCGAATAAATCCGATACGGGATAAAAAATACGCAC
>NW_026454448.1:0-8360 GCF_943734635.1 Anopheles cruzii
CTTCTTTCGCAGGCCGCTCGGGGCTGTAATATAAGAAGCGGCTCAGCAGGAGCTTGTAGGTACACAACCCTGCTCTCAATCGTTAATCGTGTTGTTACGATTG
Source organism: Anopheles cruzii (assembly GCF_943734635.1). Classification (NCBI taxonomy): domain Eukaryota; kingdom Metazoa; phylum Arthropoda; class Insecta; order Diptera; family Culicidae; genus Anopheles; species Anopheles cruzii. Next base: position 104 of record NW_026454448.1, read on the forward strand.
GTGGCCCATTGTTTGTGGGCACTTATCAGCATCGAAACTGTCGTCTGTTGTAGCTTCCGTCTAGTAAGGCTCATAACGAATCACAGCGAGCGTTGGATAGGCTTTACTTATCGTGATTCAGTGCAACTGTTTTCCCCGTTGGTACTTCTTGATGTTATTCTTAATCAAGAAACTTGGGTTTGGATTTAAATGTTGAAAAGATATAAACCTTCAAACTCTAATTTTAACATAAGAAAATGAAATATTCCATTGGCAGGCACCAAAAAAATTACCACAAAAATCACGTGTTACATGAATTTTCAAATCAATGCGATGTCCTTCAACGATTCTCAAGCGTTATGTAACACATCGTTCAATAAGTCCCGAGACTAGCGTAGAAATGGCGCTAATAATGCCATTTATATACCGACGTTCGGAAGTACCAACCTTCAGATGAGGTGTGTCAAAATTTGGTGTAATTCGAAGCATAACCAAGAAAGCTATAGTGGTTAACGTGACGCTACTTTTGCAATCCTGAAAAAATGGACCAAAGCGAGTTTCGTGTGTTGATAAAACATTGTTTTCTAATGGGGAAAAAACACTGTTCAAGTTCAGCAATGGCTTGAAAAACGTTATTCGGACTCTACTCCGTCGAAACCAACCATTTATTAGTGGAATGCAACTTCAAACGCGGTCGTGCTGATAAAAATGATGCGGAACGTTCGGGGCGGCCAAATGAGGCAGTAACTCCCGAAAACATCAAGCAAGTATTGAAAATCGTGATGGGTGACCGCAAAATGAAAGTGCACGAGATAGCTAAGATGATGAACAATCAACTGGTAGTGCATTTACTATTTTGCACCAAAAATTGGCTAAGAAAAAGGTTTTTTTCAAATGGGTGCCGCGTTTGTGCACATTGGAACAAAAGCCACCATGGCACAATTTAATCAAAACGATGACAAATTCAACGAATTAGGCTTCCAACTGCTTCCTCATCCTCCGTACTCGCCGGGTCTGGCTCCCAGCGACTACTGGCTCTTTACGGATCTCAAAAAGATGCTCCAGGAAAAAAGATATGGCTCGAATGAGGAGGTGATCCCTGCTACTGAGGCTCATTTTGAGTCAAAAAACAAATCGTGCTACAAACATGGAATTGAAAAAATGGAGAAGTGTGGAATGGTTGTATTACACTTTAAGAAGATTATGTTGATGACTAATAAAGAATTTTGCCGATAAAATGTTGTTTACATAGTTAGTCTCGGGACTTATTGAACGATGTGTTATGGTCTCAAGTTAACGTTTTGACAAAAAAGTTTGCTTATAATTTTATGTCTAATATTTTTGTTTTAAAAGGATAATCTTCTCTCTAAGAATTCGAGATAGAAGACTCGTTTTTGAAATCTTCTTTCAGTGTTGACATTAAATAAGTTTGAATGATAACCATTAAAGAATATCCTAATATACACGAGTGGTTGGTGACATTTTCAAAAACGTACCACATCGTCACAGCACCGTAACCACTCCAGAAAAGATGCGTACATAACGTTGAGACGTACCGAATTGCTGTTAATTCTACATTCTTCAACAAACTCCCTGTTGATGAGCCGTCACTAATTCGATTCAATCGCCCAGCAAACCACAACGTAGATGCTGGTTTAGCCTTAAATTCGAAACGAATTTTTTATTCAAACATCTCTCCTTCGAAGAAGGCGCATTCATAAGACGCCGAACGCAGTCCGACACAGGAGCAACAGACTAATTGATTGAACTACTGACAACCGCGGCAAAACGACGACCAGCAGCATGCAGATCACAACGATGACGCTGATAAGCATGATGGAAAGCTTTTGTCCACCATGGCATGACGTGAATTTTAATGCATGAAATTCGATTTAAATCAATCATGCAACTGTGCAACAGTGTCTGCCGGTTCTTTGTTATCGTTTTTAAATCTCATGATCACTGTCCTTCTGCCAACAAGAAAATGTTTGATATGGGGTGCTTCATGTGACAACAACCAGCATATTAATTCGTCCACACAATCGCCAATCAGTCAGTTGGTTTTAATATTTTCAAAAGTGGATTTGAATTTTTGCGTCCCAATCAGATACAGTTTTTAATTACGATAGACGTGAAACGATTGCTGGATTAATTGGAATGCCATTTTAGTGCACCGACTGACGTTGCCGATGTCGAAGAGCAAAAAAGATTGAAATATGTCGTCGCTATTTTGCGTCTATTGCTACGTTGTGTGGATTTCAACAAACGGCTATTGTTTCGATACATAAATTTATTGTTTCATGTATCAATTTCCAACATCTTTTGGGGATATTCTACTCCGCCATAAACAGACCAAACAGGGTGGTAATAAATCGAATTTGGTCGTTTGAGTGGAAGATGGGGGTAGAGATGAAGCCGACGTAGTGGATTTACAAGCGGATTAACTGGATTATGCTGTTTATTTTCTGGTACTACACTGCCATCCACTAGACTCTGTGTGCCAGTAGAAGCCAACCAGTCCTCAGGAGCGCGAGCATATTAATCATAGCTCCTAGACAAACAGCCAACCTGGCTGCGTGTAGCTTAATGGGGCCTCATTGAAGAAATGGTTCATTTGCCGATCCCAAATCCTCCTAAAAGAGTGTTGAGAGACTGTTTTTATCTGTTAAAGATACTTCAAAACTCACCGTGCCTCTCATCTAGCGGAACCTAGAGAAAGAAGAGTAGCGCCTAGTGCGCTACATGCTAGACGCAACAACAACGCTGAAAGATTGATAAATGGCGTGCAATATATTTTAATTAAATTCAACACACCCCACGGAATGCTCGCGGCTACAAATAGCGTAACACCCGGTGTGTTCCAAAGGAACAGGTTCTGTCCTCCATGGGACCAAGCAAGAGTCACTCTACTTGACATCGCCGCGAAAGGTAAGCGAAGATCGCCACCGGAAGGACCAAGCTCCGTGTTGGTGTTTCACAAAGGTTAGCGTATGGGAAACGAGGAGGTTAACTCTAGGAGTTGCAGATGGCCCAGAGAAAGTGTGAAACTTTTAGAAGAACTATCTGTTGGAAAGGCCCAGGATGGTGGTTGTAGTTTACTTTGCAAATGAAGAGTGGCTTCGGGAAGAACTGTTGAAAGCCACATACCTTGTTGTTTATAGTTCGTAGGTACCAAGAAATAAATAGTTCACAATCCCGCCACCATCAACATGGTTTGCGAAAGGGTACACAGGACCGTGGAGAGAAAAAAGTTTCCCAACGGCACTCCTGCGAGAAACAAGATTTATTGGAGTTTCCGCATTTGCAGAGTTCTTTCCTATTTTTCTCTCTTTCTTTGTGTCTCACTCAGTCGCAATCTGTCGCAAACGCAATCGGGACAGCGTTCAGTGTCAAAGTGCCCAAGAAAATGGAGTAAGCATTAAGGATTGGAGTTTCTCAAATTTTCCATAGCAAATTCATTATTGCGATTTCTTGGTGCAGCACAACCAACAATTCTCCTTCTGCCACAACAAAATGGAACACAGATTTCACCCGTCGCGCCCAGGATGGGTGTAATTTAATTTTCACGCTCTACAATCTCAGGCGATATCATCTTAACACCTTTTTTCCAGCAGGCGCTGAGCCGTTGTCGACATGTTTCAAACTAATTTAGCAGACGTTCGGTAATTTATTAACATTCTTCGCACCGGCTGCTGGTGTTACTCGTTTGCCACAGAACCCTGTATTAGGACCGCCCGGAACGTCGCGTGACGGCTCCGAATACCTACGGGTGATTGGAAAACTCACGTGCGGTTCCTGCTTTCGCTCATAAAGAAGGTTTAGCTTTAATTAATTTACATTCTTCTCGGTGATCTGGTACGCTGCTCAAATGGATAAACTCATTCAAGCCTCCACGGCAAGTGGGTCGTAACAATGTAATCCACGAATGCAACACTTTCTTTAACTAACAATACAACAATACATACTAACATTCCTATGCTCATTCAAACATCAATGTTTTATTTATAAGAGTTTTAAACTTTAAATTTAAATATGTTTTAATGAATGTTTAAATCATTCAAAAACTTACAAATGGCTCTATTATTTATGGCTGTACGCTAAAGTTTAATGTTTAATGATGATGTAACTTTTCTGTGCAACATAAAAAAACCTCATAAGACATAAATTGTGTCCGTATCTTTGAAATTCTAACCACCTGATGACGTTTCAAACTGTTTGAAACTCTTCAGCAATACTGCACATTTGTAAATCGTTTTATTTTCCAATCCATTTCCGTTCGGAGGGTTATGAATTTGCATTTTACTAATCCGACCTGCGTCCAAGTTTGCTTTGTGTGTGTTGAGAGCCCGTAAACAATCAATGAACCAAAACTAAAAACTGACTCGAACGAGGGCTAACAAGGGTTAGGATTTCATACGATAATCCACCGCTGGCCGGCCATCCCTGGAGAGCTATAATAATTCTTTTACAGTGCTGCAGGATCGTTCTGGTCCATAGTACGGTTCCATGTTTGTGCAGACTGCCCTTTTACACGAAGTCTAACTTTTCGTCCTAATGGCAGAAGGAAGAAAACCGAAGCGAAGGGCAAATTTCGTTAAATTTTTGATGAACAGAAAATGTCAATAATATATTTTTGCTGCTCCACGATTTGCGGGGATGTCTACCAGTCGGACGAATTGGGACTACCTTCTGAACGATCACGTAACGTGCGTGTAAGGAAGCAGGTCTATCTTGAGTTCGTGCCAAGCCGGAGCTACGTGAATTTTTTTGACTGCTGGCCATACTGGGGAGTATTCTCTCGCTTGGCGTTTCGTTTGAATCTACGAGGGATGCTGAGTTTTTTAAATCGCCCATTGGAGGCCCGGACTGGCCCATCTACCATATAGGCCTAGTACGGTTGCCGGTGTACGAAAATAGGATGTGCTTGGCTGTGTGTGGCTTCCTGTAGGGGTTTCCCGGTTCGTCTAGGCTCGGAATGGTTTCAGAAGACGAGCTGGAAATGCACAAATTATTGTTTGAAAAAGAATGCTACGTGACCGGAATGTGCATCACACACACCCGCATCAACCCGCTCTTATGCTTGCTCCATTATTTTCTTTTTTACTTATCTTTCCATACTTTCATGACTTCGCTGCTTGGGGCGTAGCACGAATGGTTGGTCGGCTAATGTAATTTTGTCCGTCAAACGCGGGTGTTCAGCACTCAGTGCAGCGCCAAGCATTGGACAGTTTGAACGTTTATAGCCAACAGCGTTGCTGGTAAATGAAACGTAACTTTCATCTTCGTACCTAAACATTCCTGCACTTAGAAGAAGACTCTTCTGCAGAATGGGGAAATATTTTCACGCTCTCTCCGCCCGGAACTCGATAACCCCGGAAGTGGCCGTTTAAGAAATGGGAAGCAAATAGCGGTTAAAAAAATAATATGGGGGCGACATGAGAGCTTGTCCTGCTTACCTACCCACGATCCCTTTTTTCGCTTCTCGTCTTATGCTGGTGACCGGCAACGTTGCAGAAAGGGCCGACAAAGGAAGGAATGATTCAATTCGGTGGCGCTTCTTCTTCATCAAAACGCGTACAGACGCAATAATTGCCTAGTGCTGTGAAGGTGTCCTTCTGATCTTCGGTGCTGGCGAGAGTCCACCTGACGCGCTGCTATCGAGGCGATGCGAGAAATAAATATGTTGATCGTGATTAATTATTTACGGAACGTTTTTCTCAGGCGGCCACAAGAAGCCGGATCGGACTAATTTCGAATTGAAAAGCAAAAGAGTGGAAAAATCGTTCAACAGTTTCACAAATGCTCGACAAACACCAAGATTGTGGGCATTGAGTGTTTCGTTGTTAGATGATTCATCCTTCTCCGGAATTAAATACCGAGTGTTACCGATAACGATTGGTACTTCACCATCGGTGACAGCTAAGAATCAAGTAAGCGCCATCTAGGAGAAATAGAGGAAAACAGAATAGAAAGATAGAGAAGGGAGCACGATCGCGCACAGTAAAACGCCAGTTCGCGATCACGAGTTGTAGAAAGGATACATAATTTGCAGCTCTCCCTCTTTAAATATTTCTGGTGAATAGAAATAAAGAACAAGTTCTAGCAAAACCCATTCATAACCTGTGTTATTAAGCGGACTCGACAACACCGAGTGAGAATATTTTTAAGGCTCCAGTTGCGTAATCCTTCCCCTATCTTAAGCTCCACAGTTAAGTTTCGAGATTATGCTGCTATCGTGTCCGCACCACGACAGCGACGTTCGTTTGTCGTTGTTGTGCCGACCTACTTGAAGCACAAGTCTGATATTGGGATTCTTCGTAGAAACTGCTTCGCGAACCCGCGTTAGATGGTTGTGTTTGTCTAGTCTTATCGCAAGGTGAGACTTCCAGCGCACGGCAGTTGGCGAAGATATTAATTACAGCTTTTTCGCACTCATCGTCTGCCGTGTAGCTGGTAAAATAATTTATTCCAATTAATGCTAATTACGCTCCACTTGGGCTCCCAAGATATGCACACACCCAGAGAGTGGGCCACGTCGTTAGCGCCTCGGTCGTTGGCGATCTAATTTTGAATTCCTTTCCGCTACTCAAAACGGAAAAGGATGAACGTCTACTTCCTTTCTTAAAGAGCCACTAAGGTGAAGGGGTGGACAATTCGAGGTGTAGATATGAGAACGACCTACTGCTTGGGTTGACATTTAAATGTAAATATTCGTATTATCAACCAGCCGCTGAAAAGAACGCCATACCGTGGAAGATCCTGAACCTTACCAGTACGAAAGACATTTTCAGTCTTTGGAAGTGTTGTATAATTTATTCGTCACATTAGTTTATTCATTAACTTGGTGTGAGTTTTTTTCATCACTTGGGTAACAGTAATGAGTCCTAGAAGGCCCAGATACAAGGCCCTATGGCGCTTTACAACACTTCAGGAAAGAAAAACTTAATACTCTCTGTTAGATGCATAGCCCTAATGAGGCTCAGGATAGTCTTGTAACTTGGTTCTGAGATGGTTATAGAAAAGTAGCCCGTATTGTTGAAGCATTGTTTGTCGATACTATTTATAGTTAAAAAAGTTAAAACATCTCATCGACAAATGTTCAAATCAATTTCAAATATTCAAATTCAAATATCAAGGTATGCCAATGAACCAGCTTTGGTACGCTTGCAAGAGTTGCATTGCCATCGACAGAAAGGATTAAAATATCTTAGAAAAAAAATCTAAGAAAATGGTCCTTCGTACTATGGCCGCTGGCATGGGGCAAATACTTGCTCAAAAGACCCAACTAAACCTGTGACACACCTTTACTTTTCCGGTACAAATCTTGGTCCATGGCCCGTGACCATTCGTGAATCTAGCCGACCTCATTACGCACGCAATGTAAATTTGTCACTCATTTGCGCCGCTTTCAACTCCCTTCGCACAAGGGCGGGTCGCGTTTGAGATACGAGTCCCCAGAGGACTGCAAATTGACGTCGATCGTTGGTCCGTTTGAGCCTTGAGGGAGCCACCGCTGTGCAGGATATTTTTGTACTGAACTAAACGCGCTTCGAGCATGGTTAAAGTGTGCTCAATGTCCAGAAACGGTCCCGAGGCCATTCCATTATGTACGTTGCTCACACACATTGAGATAATACTTTGTTCCAATGGCATGCACAACATTTCACCATCACGGATGGGGCGTGGGTCAGAGTCACCCTCTGTCCGTGTGTTTACGACTATTGAGTTCGTGTGTTCTGGGAATTTATTCGGTCAGTTAATTACTTTTTACTGCCCAATGTCATGTCGGAAGCGCATTGACGGCTCTGTTGCGCTTTCGCTTCGCACATTTCCCTTCTATCTTTTTTTGTAGGTGTATGACCAAGTATTTGTGGTAAAACTGTCGAAATCCGCAAAACCAACCATGAGCTCCACAGAGAGCGCCAAGAACGGAAGTAATTGTACCGCACTGTGGGTGTTGTGCTGGTGGCTAAAGTCGTAAAATGTCCCCATAAATGGCTTCCCTGGAGACTTGACTGAAAATCCAACGTCACGCGAAGAAAGCGTGCAACATTAAATTAGCAAAAGAACTCCAAGACCATCGTCGTTATTTCACCAAAGAAGTTTCGAAGTGAATACTATGGTATGGACATCACTTTGAGGCGTGGCCACACACGTCCGCACCACGTCTTAATTTGAAAGTTTTTGGGAAGCTCTTTTTTCTGAAGGATACTCCTCTGCTGTCCCTATTCCATTGTCTTGTTCGATTTTTATCGACGGAGAACGGAGAAGGATCCGA
>NW_026454449.1:0-8339 GCF_943734635.1 Anopheles cruzii
ATAACGTCAACTAAATAAAGTTTGTAACAAACACAAATTATCTTAAAAAGTTGATCTGAATATTTTCACGTACTGCTTAGACTTGTTTTTTATTATTAGTAAAAGAATTCTCTTTTTTCCTTTTCTACAATAAACTACTGAAACAATGTTAATACTTTGTGCAATTGATCACATGTTACCTTCAAAATGCGGCGTTCTGTACGATACGGACATACTAGTATTTAGGAGGAGTAGTACAGGAGAGCTCATACTATCTTTAGTACAGGAGAGCCCATACTACATAGACTGCACATTGACCCTGCTCTACCTGTTGCCAAATTTCATAAGCATTTTAAGCATCAGCATTTTCAGTAGCAGAGCGAGTTGTACTTTTGACGTTTTTTACGCTCGCTAATATTTTCTTCATAAATTTCAGACAATTTTCGGCAGCTTTGGCCCCTATTTTGGTGTTTTATAGTCACATGATGATTTGTTTTCAGATATTTTAAATTTTTTGTCAAGCATTTTAACTTTTTAAACTAGCGACTGATTTCACATCTATGTTCACCACAAATGCCTAACACCACGTAATTTTTTAAACACAAATTCCTTGAAACGAGACAGTACAAAGTTTGAAAACTTCAATTGAACCATTCTCGGCAGAACCTCATTTCTTTTAAACCCCCTATCTTAACTGTTTGAAAGAACCGGAAACCTCATATTTTATTTAGGTTTTGTGGAAACCCGTAAAAACTCCCGGAAACCGTGAAGATTTTGATCGTGTTAATGTTCTCACTAAATTCGAAAAACTATGCCCAATTGGATAGTGTAGCGGGAAAACGTTTCTCCCAATTAATTTAATTAATCAATTAACATATTAATTTAGTTCATGTTAATTTAGCTACATTACAATTATGAGCATTGTTGAATTCTATATCGATTTTGGTAGAACATTTTATATAAGATGATACTCACGGATTTTTTAAGTTCAGCTGCCATCTCAGTAATGAATGTATCAATCCATCAGATATGCATCGAACATGTGACGCTAGTGGTGTGCTAGTGTCCATACTTATCAGCATACACTTACACACTGTAAATTTGGAACACAATATTTTAATCGAAGTACACCTCACCACTAACACTCGTTATAAAAAGATTAATTTACGAATATTCACATTAAGCACCTAGAAATCACAATCTTCTGCAGAAATCTAAGCATCTTGTACTATGTACTTTATTATAATTTGACTGTACGGAATTACGTTCTTAGCAATCAATAATTAGATCCCAAAACGTATTTCGTAACGTTCCATTGCCCATTGAATCAAGCAGATAGTTCACACGGTCACGGTATTTTTGCCTATATACTATACGCTCAAGAATACGACATCAACCATCGCGGTCTGAGTTCAATGTATCTACTGATCTGGAATCTACTAGCAACGCTATCCCGAACACAATCTTGTGCCCCCGTAAACGGCCCGTGGTCGTTGTTGGCTGATGCAATACTCGTTTCAACTGAATAATCCCAAACCGTCTCAGGCGATACTACAGCATACTTCATTTCACTTTTCAGTCCCAATATGCCAAAGGATAAAGCATCTAAATGTCAGACAAGTTCATGAACGAAGTCGGACTGCCCTATGCGTTCACGCGATACTCGAAACCATCCATTCTAGCGACGCTGCTTCAGTTTGCAACGACAGCGAGCTGCAAACCAAAACCAAGCGTAAAATTTCTTATGGGCATATTCATTACGGGCCAAACAGTTTTCTGCACCAAACACTTCCTTACACACCTGATGATGATCATAACTTCTATCTATTAAATTGTGTTCTCGCAACTACTGTCACATCAAAAAGCTAAGGCCACAATGGCCCCTAAATGGGCGCCAAAATCCAAGTGGACTGGATTTTACATCTTTAGCTTATGGTATCAAAAACTAAAAATATAAACTAATGGGTTGCATAATGAATGTACGGTTTATTGTTTTTAAGCCGCTTAGACAAGTGCGTGTGACTGTTTTGTGAAATTAAGAGGATTCTGCACTGCTACCGGCTATGATTCTGCTAGTTCGAGCTGTTCATCGCGCTTTGTTGAAACGGTAACGTTGGGCGTAACTTAGGTGCCAGTTTGGTTGTTGTACATGAGCTAACCACATTCTACCGTTAGTAGTTTTCATATTGTCAAGGCTGCTGGAAAGGTTCTCTTCAGAACGGAAATCCGATATCCGCGATGATACTCATTAGACGCTAGCGCCAGCCAAAGGCAAAACAAAAACTGGAACCATCACTGCTCAGTATCAGCTTACCCAACCTCATTAGATGCCCCAGCTATCGTTACGTCGCCACTGGAAGATGCTAGTCACTATAAAAGGCTAACCGTTCTAAGAGATCAGCATCAGTTTGATCATAGCACAACGTTCGTACAATATCGTAAATCAGACACTGCTGGCGACACTGAGCGACACAAGGCGGAAGATGGCGCTGAAGGTAAGGATTGCGTCGAACAAAAACTACGGTGCAGACTAACGAAGCCCGACGTCCGCACAGTTTATTCTTTTCCTGGTGGCAGCAGTGGGCGCCGCCAGCTTGCAAGACTATCAACAGCCCCAGAACCAGCAGCAGCAGCAGCAGCACCAGTCGCAGCAGCAGCAACAACAGCTGCAGCAGCAACACACTACAGAGCCAGAGAACCGTCTGCAACCGAACGACAATCGATTTGTTGTGGACTCGCACAATACTAACGAAGAACAGATCGGCTATGACTTCTCGTACTCCGTTCACGATCCCGTTACCGGAGACCAGAAGAGCCAGGAGGAGTCGCGCCGAAATGGGCACGTCCGTGGCCAGTACTCTTGGGTTGACGCGGACGGCATTCGTCAAATAGTCGACTACCGCGCCGATGATCGCACCGGCTTCAACGCCCAGCAACGGAGCGAACCCGTCAATCGACCGCGCCTGAACCGAGTGTTGAAGCTCGTGCCTGCTCAGTCGGTTAAGCCGCTGTACACGATCGACACCGTACTCGCCCCAGCCTACACGTCTGTGACACGAGTCGATCAGGTCCGCCGACGAGACCAGGATACTCGCGGTGGCCGAGAAGGGCAGCAAAGTGAAAAACTCGGGGATGCTCGGGGTAATCGGCGGGATGAGCTCAGTGACCAGCGAGATGAACGGCCCGAGGGGCCCGACCACAAGGATCGTCACGAGGAACGCCATGAAGAGCGGCGCGAAGAACACCGTGACGATCGGCGTCAGCAGGATCAGCAACGGGAAGACCGCCGGGATGAGGATCGCCGGGAACGCGAACGCCACGATGAACGCCGGGCAGAGCACCGGGACGAGCGTCGTAATGAGCAACGCCAGGAAAACCAGGACGATCGCCGTCAGCAAGGACTCGGTGCTGGAATTCAGTCGGAGGTCCGATTCCATGCCCCTTCTGTGACGTACGAATACCGTAACTGAACTGGAACGCCAAACTGCCATACGAAAACGGATCGTCTGCCTCTACCGTGAACTAATATAAATACGACCACAACGTTCAGAATTTGTTGTTTAGCAACAATTTCGTATACCAATAAAGCAAGCGGTTTTCATACGAAAATCTATTGGAATCGCACAAAAGCTCAAAATTACATTCGGTTTTGATGGCGGTTCGGAGTACGTTTCTTGTCTCGTCCAGGGTTATAGTTGGAAACGCTTTTTGCAGACAAGAAACACTGGAGAGAACAGATACTCGAGACGAATGGCTCGAGACTTGGTGGTGGTGGTGGTCCAAGAATAAAGAGATTCAAAAGTGAAAGCGTCCCGCCGTTCGGGTCCGTTAAATCAGTTAACCATCGTCTGCAACCTTGGAGTGCAGCCAAGCGAAGAACGGTGGTAATCGATGCCCCGGAAGGGCTCCGTCGCTTGGTTCAGTTCCTCTCCATCCTTTGCTTGAGTAACCCCATCCGCGACCAGTCCATTGAAGCCACAGAAAGGTACAGAACATATGCCCCACTGTGCCAGTGCAAGTGGATTTTTCCCTGTAACCGATCATTTCCTTCCCCTACACTGGACTGGTTTTGCTTTGGGTGCCTGTGTTCGCTGGTCACAGGGCCAGACTCCGAGTGGCACCTCTTTTCGGGTTGTTCCATTCTCGTCTTTATTGCTCTGCTCTGGTCGGATGGAAAACAAACAAAAATAAAATCTCGCGACCATCTAGGGGGGGAGGCGACCCTCGAACACGCAAGGTAGGCATTTTACCCTCGGGCTGTTCATTCGCACGGTTATGCAACATCTGAACTTGTATCTTGAAAAGCGAAAAGACGCAACGCAACGAGTGCCGTAGGCGAACAGTAAAGAAGAGGACAAAACACACTCGCTCCAGACTCGTTGCGGCTTTGCGTGGCCGCCATGGTGGGAGAGAGATCGTTTTTTTTGCACCGTAAAGATGCAGCAGTGCGAGAAATATAGTAATAATAAACCTGCGCCACGACATGCAAAAAGAATGGCCGCCTCGCTGGAGAAAAGAAATGGCTGGATGGATTCGGTGCCGGCCAGGACTCGTCCGCCGCGGGTTGTGGCGGCGGCGGTGACAAGCGGCATCCATCGATCATTCGGCAGCAGACAGCAGGCAGAGTATCCGCAGATATAAAAGCGTTGTGTTAGGGCGACTGGAGGCATCAGTCGAGGTTGGATCTTTCTATCTAGTGCACTTGTCTCTGGGCTCTAGAAATGGCATTCAAAGTAAGTGTCCTGTAGCTGTAATGAGGAGAGAGCTTTCATTCTCTCGTCAAATCGCTGGCCGATATTTGTAACCTCTTTCTTCTCTACATCATCAACTGCCAGTTTGTTGCCTTCTTCGCCGTGCTGGCTGCTGCTAGCGCCGGAGTCATTCCGATCGAGGAAGTTCACCACGAGTACCAACCAGCGGCGTACTCGGCACACTTGGCCCAGCCGACGTTGATCAAGACCGTGGCACAACCGACGATCGTAAAGACCGTTGCCCAGCCGACCTACATCAAAACGATCGCTCAGCCCACTCTGGTCAAGCACATCGATGAGGATCACGATGCTCAGTATGATTTCTCCTACGGCGTGCACGACGATCACACCGGTGACATCAAGAGCCAGCACGAGTCCCGCCACGGCGATCAGGTCCACGGGCAGTACAGCCTGATCGACTCCGATGGCCATAAGCGTACGGTTGAGTACACTGCCGACGATCACAACGGGTTCAACGCCGTCGTTCACCGCGAACCGACCGACTTCAAGATCCCCCAGCCGGCTGTCCACAAGATCATCGCACAGCCAGCCCTCACCAAGGTTATTGCTCAACCTGCCAAAATCCTTGCCGCCCAGCCGACGTACGTTGCCGACTATCACCACTCTGCCCCGGCTGTGATCAAGACCGTCGGTTTGTCCCACTACTAGATCTCTGGCATGCTTCGTGACCTCTGCTAATCTACCAACCTCAAAGTGCACTTCTTCTCTACCTCTTTCAACAACATTTTCTCTCGATTACCGTTTAGTTGCCCTTAGGATTAACAGTACAATTACAATAAATGATTTTAAGAACAAGCTCTTCTGATACTTGATACTGCTCCTAGCCTACTACCTGCTACTTGATACGTTATCACGGAGCTGGCCATGGGTTACAAGGCCGGCGTGACAAGGAGGTTGACGCGGTGCCAACAACTCCGCCTGGAAAATACATATTGTTACAGAAAGCAACAGAGATTAACATTGTCTCTGGTGTAGGCCAAGATCGTTGTCTATCGTAGTTATAGAACATTTCGTTTGCCTGAAATGCTTTATTAAAATGAAGCACTAAACATCGTACTAAATCATCTAGCATCAGCTAAATACCGTTACACGAAGCATTCGCTGTAGAAGTGTTTAGATTCCAATCGTAAAGTAAGTTTGTTTTAATTCTCATAACGTATCTTGTTTTATTTTGTTATCAACATCGTAAACTGCTCACTACTCCGTGCATGGTTGTTTATTCCTATGGAAAACCCTCCAATTCGAACTTTAGCAAGGTATTAACTTGGCCGCCAAGGGATTCGAAACTCTCAGATTGGTGAGAATAGGGCGGCCTGCGAAATCACTAGGGCGCTACCAATTTTACTTTTCAACTGGTCACTTTTCCCAAACCTTCCGCAATGTTTGAAGTAACTCAAATAACTTTTCGGTCCTTCGTACATTCGGACGTTACGATAAATGATAATCTGATGTTGAACTAATCTAAGTGATATTGAAGACGACGTCAGATTCTTTCCCTAAGGGATTTGATGAAGCAACTAATGGTTTCGGGATCAACGGAAACGTTTAGAGAAGCAATTAAATTCTAACAAGCTCAACCCGTGACTGCTATTAATAATAATACAGCTGGTCGGTAGATCATCCATCTGCCCTGCACCGATTCATCAGTTTCTATGCGAAAGACGCTCTGTGCGTTCTACAAGAATAAGAAATAAAATAAAGACACTAATAATTACGTGACGAACGAATGTGCTGTTAGTTCGCACGATGTACCATTGCCTGAACGATGTGAATCAATGCAGAGCTACAGCCTTCCCAGTTGTAATATACAAAAAGCCCAGCATGGCGACGTAATTAAGGATCCCAAACGGGATCGATCCCCGCAAACGCACCAGCACTGACCTAGGCGCCATGCGAGCACTAGCTGCAGGCGAGTAAAAAACAACGTACGCACCCTGTCCCTGACGACACACTGATCTGGTTCAGTTATTACCTTCAACTTCCGAAAATATTACCCATGAGTTCCGTTGCCCACCATTTCGCTATGCAACAGAACTGACGAGAAGTCGTCTGTCTGTCTCCTTTCCACCGGGCGCGGTGGGGCGCCAAACTTTCAGCCCGGTATGGGTAAGGACCTTCCCAGCGGATCGATCTCCAAAGGAAATGCTTTACGGAACTTAGCTCGCTGTTATATAAAGAGTCTGTTGAGCCTAAGAATGGTGTCATTCACTTGATTTCTGTTGATCGGAACGGTGACATTGGAGGACGTTCGCAGCTGGACACTATGGCGTTCAAAGTAAGCACGTGTGCCTCTTTCGTCCATCGAGTGGTTGGCCCCCGTTCGATCCTGTGGTGTGACAATTTTACTTTTTTTCCGCAGTTCTTCGCAGTATGCACGTTGTTCGCGGTGGTAAACGCTGGACTAAAGCAACCGATCACCCCCATTTACCATGCAGCACCGATCAACTTCGCTGAACCTGCCTTGTTTAAGCCTCACCACCAGCCACAGCTGTACGCACAGCCTAGCTTGGTGGCACCGCAGCCCACCCTCGTCAAGTCATACTCGCAGCCTGCCCTCGTGAAGAGCTACGTCCAGCCGACGACGGTAGTGAAAAGTTACTTACAGCCGTCCATCGTGAAGAGCTATGCGCAGCCGGCGGCCTATGTGAAGCAGATTGAGGAGTACGCCCCGGCTAACTACGAATTCTCCTACTCCGTTCACGATTCGCACACCGGCGATGTCAAGAGCCAGCACGAGACGCGCCATGGAGACCAAGTGCAGGGTCAGTACTCGCTGCTGGACTCCGATGGCCACCACCGCATCGTCGACTATACCGCCGACGATCACAACGGATTCAACGCGGTTGTCCGTCGCGAACCCGCCAACGTGAAAGTGCTTCAGCCTGTGCAAAAGGTTATTGCACAGCCGGCGTACGCTGGACACTACTGAGCGTAAAACACGATTATGTAGCTACCTGGAACTGAACTGTAGTTAATTTTAGATCATGGTTCATATAAAGTGTGACTTTTTAACTAGTTCTTATCGATCATAATTTATTGTTTCACATTCCTTTGGCTGCCGTTACACACTGACTGTTTAAACTTATCTCCATATGCATTCAAATTACTTCAGGTCACCGGACCAAGGCTAGCGTTGAACTGTCGCGCCTAGGATCAAGCCCAAAGAGGGTCATAAAATCGACCGGTATCTGTATGCTTATGTGCTCCAATTTAAGTGCTTTCTTAATACATGTGAAAGACACGAATTGAGTTGAAATTGGTCAAAATATTTTGCATCCTTCCTTCCAAAATTAACTTTGCTTTGCGTAACTTGATTCTCGAAGGATTTTGCGTAAAGCAAAAAGTTTCCCCACTGTTTGTTATTAACCTTAATATTAAGTGGCAACTAGGCCGATTGGCCGTGACTGTATGCGCATTTAATAAATAAATCAATCAATAAATAAATAAATAAATAAACAAGTAAAAAGGAAAAAAATTCAACCGATAAATTTAATTTGAATTTGATTTTTTTATTGGTTTGGATTAGAAGCGCGCCTGAAATGTTCGGAAAAGTTCGGAAATGTTCGGGTACCTTCGGGCAAAGTGAGA
>NW_026454450.1:0-8334 GCF_943734635.1 Anopheles cruzii
CTTGAACGCAGCGTGATCGAACTGGTAGTTCAGCTTTTTAGTGATCTAAAAACCCAATTGAAACAAATTTGTACATTTGGTCTATGCTCAGAAGAACGCAAACACCACCACCGTGCATACCTGAGATTTTATTAACTTTTGGGATCGCGGAGTGAGCTCCCCGATGCTGGTGATGGCGTGCTGCTGAGCTTTGTGTGCTTGCTGCTTCACCATCTCTATTTGTTTCCGCACGGCCAACGTCGAGTGAAGTTCCGGTTGTTTGTACTTATTGTCGGTTTTGGTTCCCGTTCCAGTTGCCGCGGACAATTGCTGAGGAGCTGGCGTTGGTTTCAGGATCGATTTTACGACGGTTGGCGGTTGCGGATGAACATTTTCATTTGTGGCTTTCAGCACTTTAGCTCCCGTTTTGGATAGTGGTAGATCTACATTGTTGAGGTATTGTTTCTGTTTAATCGGTTTGTTCTTTTTCGGCGGCATTGCAAGATTTGTCGTTCCTCGCAGGACGTAAAGGAATCTAAACAAAATAGTAAACAAGCCTCAGTGACAGATGTTTGTCGCCCTTAAGAAACGTCAGTATTTACGCAATTGTGTTTGCTGTCAAACGACCAAGGTTCATACGTTTGTTGCAGTTTGATTCGAGAACTTGTAAATAAAAATTCAAAAATATGACCAATGAAAGCGAAAGTGATTTGTTGAAACATTCAAATAGGATAAAACAGATGTTGCTAGAACGATTTTTTTATCGCTACTCTTTCATCGCCTATAATCGCTACATCACAAACAATGAACATCTACTTTCTCCGAAGATACAATAGTTCAATATGAATAGAATAGAAAAAGTTATTCACTGGAAACATATGGTCAATTGAGCATACCAATAATAACTGTTCCAGTTGATTGTTAATTTTTTTGCCCGACGCATTGGAGAATAAAGTAAAAGATTAGCTCGAAGGATGATTGCATTTCGCACTTTGAACCGGCGCCACCGTCCGTCACAAGTTGGCAAATGATAACAAAAGCAATCCGGTTTACACGCATCATTTCGCTGACCATCTCGAGACAACCGACGTTCGTTAATGTTCAGGACGACAGCATCATATGCTTGAGGTTTGAGTGCGCACGCGTGGCCACCACAATCGGCACAATCAGCTTAAGTGGTGGCATGGTACAAATTCAATACGACCACGCTTGCCAATGCTATTCGATTCTGTCCGCGTCCTCCGCTTGTTACGACTGCTGGTCAAGAATTATTTTTAACCATTCGCCATTCGTCCGTCACGCCGTTAATTTGTCGCAAACCAGAGCCGAGTTACCATTCGTGATCACTCTTGCAGCTACCAGAGCACCGTTTGTAAAAAAAATAAGTTTGGAATCTTTTCGCACATAGAGCGTGAAGTGAAAATTAGTCGTCCCTCAGTCAGATCGCCTTTTGAGCACGTGGCTCGGTAGTGATTGTTGATACGCGTGCGTGATTTATCCCCAAACAAACTAAAAGCCGGCCGGGAAGACACCATTCTATTAAGCTGGCTTTAACGCACCGGAAAACTGGCCTCGTGCTGCCATCCTGTCACCGTCGTGTCGGAGGTTATGAGCGATTCGGGTTGCGAAAACTGATCGAACACACCTCGTCCGACCACTTCAGTGAAGAACCAGCGGCAACCGATCGGATCGGGAATAGAACAAGGTTAAGGTCACACTTTATATAACTCCGGCTCAAGCGAAGTAAACAAGGCCACCGGTGAAGCAATAGATTTGAAGTCGCACGGTTCTTATCGCTGTTCCGCGTGGGCCATAAAAAGTGCCAGGGAAGAAGAAGCGCGTTGCTGTGCTGTGCGGTTCCGAAGATTGACCGCCGATTGTTCCACCGCTTCGTTTCCGATCATACTGTTTTGACGTGTACTTGGAGCCTCGAAGACTTTCGTCCTATCTGCGGTGCGGTGCCGATTGCAACGTGAGCATCGTTGTGCGCTGTTATTGTTTGCATCTACCTTTTACGACCAATACGGGCGCAGATCCGGCAAAGGCTCACTGTGAGAACAGAAAATTCTTAGTGGGGTCGATTGGTGCTCCTTGCTGCATTGTGTGTTTGATCGCACACGCACACACACCAACGCGGCGCAAGAACAAGGAAGGTTTAACAACCTTTCTGATGGTCAACGCTCGGTGAGTTATTGCTTCACGGAGGCTGTATGATCGGTTCCGGCCATTCAAGAACGTGTTTTTGTTTTCGCTGCCTCCGTCAAGGCGCGACCGATAGGCGACTTCGCGCGCGCGATTGCCTTACACCATTACGCCCGCAACCGTGGAGTGTGGAGTAGTACCGCGAGACCAGCCCACCCGGCCAGTGTTTAGTGCATTCGTTGCAATCGAGAGAGTAGTGCGCGTGCCTGGCCGCCGTATAAGCGAGCAGAGAGCGAGCGTTAGCGAAAACCGTATGTTGAGTGCAGAAACAAGTGCATCAGCCTTGCAATTTTCGTGTCAGACCGAGAGAGCGAATAGTGCAAGAGAAAGAGGAAAGCTTTCGACCTACATTCGTTGGGTGCATCTTGGCGCACAGAACGCTCTGAAATTTACGTAAAAAACGATAGCAGCTTGCAGTTGCACCAGCAACGCTCGAGTGAATAGGTTTTTGTTTTGGTTACGATATTTGGTTGCTGGCCTATCCGGTTCACGTGGTTCCTTGGTGCTGTGAATCCTGGTGTGTTTGTCAACAAAAAAACATTAACCTTAGCCAGTGTTTATGTTGTACTTCCGCAATTCTTTTGTCCACACGAGAACAAACCCTTGACCTCTGTATCGGCAGTGGAAGAAAAACAAGGGACACCAGCAAGAGATTGTGCAAAAACTGTCGCCCTTGAGTGCTTGTCGGGGCACATGAAATACAACAAACGCGCCACGAAACAACGAGTAGGACATTATTAGAGCCCGCAAAACCGGAAGCAGAACACCGGAACACCTTGCTCCTTAAGTGGCCCACCTCAAGTAGACGCATTACAAGCCGGATCGGTGTTTAATTGGCCGTTGCGAGATAAAATCGGAATAGTGATTATCAACAAACGGACCATCGACAGTCTTTCGGCGCCGTTAGGCGGAGATTTGAAAGCTGACCAGAGAATGGCCCCGATCGCTACAACGAACGGACCGAAGGAGGCGGTGCATGGCGGTGGCGAAGAAACGCTAACGCGCCATACCGATGCAAAGCAACATTACTACATCAGCAACCGTAAGTGTCCGCTCTTGCTCTCTTATGCTACGCTCTATTTTTTGCTTTGTAGACCAACGCCAGATGCGGGCCTTAAAACGTTGTCCCGAAAACAGTTGATCAATGGTCAAGGACTAAGGAACCGGTTAGAAGCAATGCGATCGAGATTTTCGATCGACCGTCTGATCCGGACCGTTAGCGACTCGCTGAAGATGATTTTGTTTGATGATAGATGTCTGCGGACAGCACATGAAAAGGCACACATTTAATGGGCATTGATTTATCGACAATTTCGGTCAATATGTAAATAGTTTGAAATGGCGAAATGGTTGAATTAGAATCCGACAATATGTAGAATATAACTTCAGAGATTTTAATTACTATTGTAGTAAGTGTGAAGCACTACGTCAGCTACTAGTAATGGCGATAAGAACAAACTTTCAACCCTTATCAAAACCCCTTGTCTGAACTCTGAAAAGCGTTAAACTAACTAGTGATGAACCAAAAATTGATTATCATTTTACAAGATTTCAGTTGCTAGAACCAAAACACTGCATATAACATTAATAACGTCCAGACTAGCGGTTGACGTTTTCGGAAATTCCCGCCCGTCATGAGGTTCAGAGTACAACGTATTTTCCTTGATCTCGACCCCTAGCGTGATCCTCGATTTAACCACGCACAAATAGCAAGTACTATCAGCTGTTGGCTTGTTAATGGCGATCGATAAAAATGCTTTGTTGGGCCGGAATATGCAATCACGTTGCCGTAGGTCAATTACCATATTAAAACGCTGAAAACGGTTGGTAATGCGTAAGCAGCTTGAAGTTCAGCAATGTTATTGTATTTAGTTTTGGGGGACTTATTATACATGTTCGTAAGTGTTTTCTCTCATTTCAGAATAATTATCTTATTAATTATATTAGGTCTAGGTGTTAATTCGTGCGGTTTTACAATACATGGCACTGCTCACTAAGTATAACGAATATTTTTGAAATGAAATATTTGTTTGACAGCTACTGTCATTACGCATCTAACGCAGTATAGATTGTTTGGTCAAAGTGTAAACAACACCTGTTTTAAGCATTTGAACATGTCAAATTTTGTTCCTGGTAAAGCGTTTTTGCGGCGAGTACTTTTTCATGACTGCTTACGTGGCAGAAAAAAGAGATTCTCGTACCGAATCGTCACTGGTGATGAAAAGGGGAGTTATTACAATAATCCTAAACCCAAAAAGGCCTGAATACAGCTCGGTGAACCAGGTCCATCGCCACCACAGCGAAATATTCACTGCGCGAAGGTTATGCTGTGCATATGGTGGGAAATGAAAGGTGTAGTGTACTATGAACTTTTAAAACCTAATGAAACAATAGATGGACAACGCTATCGACAACAACTGATGCGTTTGAAGCAAGCTTTGGCCATAAAACGCAGAGAATGGAGCAAAAGTCATAATAAGCTTATTTTTCAACAGGACAACGCCCGACCCCACATCGCAAAACCGGTCAAAAACTATCTCGAAAATGTCGGATGGGAACTGTTACCCCACCCGCCTTATTCTCCAGACATTGCTCCTTCGGACTACTATCTGTTCCGTTGCATGAGCAACGATTTGGCAGCACAGCGGTTCACTACTTTTGAAGGTATAGAAAAATGGGTCTCTGACTGGATCGCTGATAAGGATAAGAATTTTTATCGACACGGAATCGAGGAATTACCCGAAAGATGGGAGAAAGTCGTCGCTAACGACGGGCAATACTTTCAATAAGTTAGTTATACGTTATGTTGTTGTAATTAGGTTATAAATATTGAATAAAAACCGCACGAATTAACACCTAGACCTAATAATTAGATGACCATAGTTGTTACAAGAAAATTAGATAATTATGACAATTATCTAATCGATCACTTTCTCTGGCGCTCTTCAGTCACTGTAGTGTCATTTTATCAGTCTGATCCTTATTAGTTTCGAAACACTATCTGCTTCTATCCTCAACAATTGAATGGATGTGTATGTAGTATTTAGAGAAAGGATCCTGAAAATATTTTCGGAGGAACACAAACTCGTCCACGCATATTGATTTGGGTCATATGGGAAAGGCAAGACCCAAATGTGTTAATCAGCAAACATTGAAAGTCATCCCCGTTGGCCATTTTAATCAAACGCAGTGTACTACGAGGCAGCCATTTCTCACCAATCGGACTCTAATCTGTAAATTCTATTTAAAATGGTTGGCATAATTGTTGATGGTATTGGGAAATTTCTATGAAATGTATTGTGTTTTTAGTAATCGATTTCGCCCTCGGATTTTCAGATTTTTTTGGGTTTTACTATTTACAAATTCACTTTCCCAATTTGCGTCATCGGTGGACACTCCTTCCTTTTGGTCAAGTTTATTTTGAGCACCATTTTCGCCCACTTTTTCTTACCAGAACCGATCACCAGACGCCCGGTGAAACCGTCAACAAACGAAACCGAAACCGTTTGTGTTTCTTTTTTATCATTTTAATGCGTGTGTGCACGCATACTACTTGAGTGGTTTTGATTTGCTAAATTTAGCGTAATTTGTAAAATGGTTATGCACCCCGAGCGCATAGTATGATCTCTTCCGACCATATTGTGGTTTTATTTTCGTCCCTCAATGATGGCGCATAACGATCCCATCGGGTGGTAAACAAGCTCATTTCCTGCGGTTATTGCCATTTTTGGTGATAATTTAATACGTTTTGTTTTGTGTCACAATTAATTTAGTGTTTATGCTTCGGCCGGTGAGTGAACGGGAAACAGTGATCGATTATGGAAATAGCCGCTAACGAGTTTACCACCGATTAGAGTAGTAAATCAGGTCATTTAGCTTGGAAGTTACCCAACTGGGAGATGGGAGACTTCCCAACGGCAAGGGGTCCGTTAACTCGATTCCGGCCCAGTTCGTGCAAGTGGTAGGTTGTTCCACAAGTGTCTTCAACGAATTCAGCAACTTTCGGTCTGACTATACACGTATTTTGAAATTTTATAATGTGCGTGGAGAGTAGTTGATGAATCGAAATATACTTCTTTTAAGATAATATTTAACTTTAAAGTAATTTGTGTTTTACAATCATAATGTCCAAAATTGTATGAATTGGACAGTTTCCTTGAAGTTACTTCTTGAACTTGGCTTTTTATGGTTGTGTTTGAATTCGGTTAGGAACTCTTGCTACAACCTAACCTACTGTATCTAACTGCGACCTGCGACACCCGGCCCTGGTAACAATGTTGTCGTTTCGCTTCGTTTGTCAACAAACTGCCATCCACAACAAGCGGGTCGCGTTTAGTAGTGGAATAAATTTTAAGCCCACCACCTAATGACCCAAGTCGCTTGACAATAACCGCTTTATGAGGCAGCAAATGGAGTTACAGAAGGCGGCAACTACTGGGCCGGAAAAGCAAAACATCTGTTTCCATCATTCGTCTCTAACCTGGCAAACGGATTCGTGATCTCGTGAACTACCGTTTTGCATAATCGATCAAGTTGTTTGCTTGATGATTAGAGCGATGCTATTCTTATCCTTGCTGTTCTGACTGGCGTGGCAGAGCCGGGCGTGCTGACTTCGTACGAAGAGGTGTCTGGAACTATTGTTCGTGTAGATTTCGTCAGTTGTTTAACTTCCTGATCAACAATCGTACTCTAAGTAGTGTTAATGGCATCGTCATGCGTATATTTTTTTGGGGGATCATCACATGATCAATTTCATTTTTCTGGAGACGACGCGACATTTAGTATTGGTCGCGTAATGAAAAAGGGGCCCAGCGCCCAACTCCTGAGGCCAACCCGGAAAGTAATGCATCGACATCGATGTATGCTATCAGCAAAATGTGAAGCGAAGGACAAACAAACGTTGCTCGCCCTGGCCCTCAAGGGAGCACCTACAGGGAAAGGTGATTTCCAGCTCTAGGTTATTTCTGAAGTGAATGTAATCAAGGGGCGCTCGTAGAAGCACGTGTCCCACACATACGGCGCTGGTCGACTGGAAGGTTTAACAGCGATAAGGTTGCTGGAGGTAGTAGATCGTTGTCATCATTAGATTTCGTTTACTGAAGGCGATAAGTCCAGGGATTTACAGTATCATCCCTCGGAAACCGGATCTTCTCAACCTATCAACCAGAGGATCTAATGAGAGTCACAGATCGGGAAGACCACAGGGTGAACTCGCTGACCATTTCACTATACGGTTTTAGGCGCGGGTGTGCTAATTACTTTCTAGAATTTTCCATCTTAATTAGTGTCGGTTGGCGCATGTTTGACACACGAATGTCGGAAGGCGCCACGAACCGCGGACGGCCACGAGACACGCCTTTCACGAGTCGAAGGCGCACTAGTAGATGCAGATGCGATTGCCCTTTGGAACACACAACGTGCGGCGCGGGTTTGGTTTGATTAAAAATAGTCGACAAACGTTGCGCTGGCGTTGGCGAGGGTGTGCGCTACGTTTGGCGTGAGTTATGAGTTCAATAGATGGACTTTGACCACCTTCGGAAGACTTCAGATTCACATTCTCCCGATGGGTTCTAGTGGCCCCGGCAATATAGCCGACAAAAACGTCGTACGAATTGACGCCTGCAGTAACGGTTTGGAATAACACGGCCGTAACGGCCGCTAACAACAAAAATATTCCCAAACAAGCTTCTTCAGAGAAACTCGACCTAGTACCAGCGTAAACATGTAAAATATATTATAAAATTTGGTTATATTTTGTTACATAAACGAAAAAGTTATTTATAGCGGTTTGAAAGTTCCTAATTAAAGAATGCTTTGTTATCAAGTTTTCAATTAGTACGGTGAACTACTACATGAAACCAATACACTATGTAAAATAATGCACTACTGTTACCGAATAGCTCAGTAAGTAAGGGAACGCTGCGCAGCACCGTTCTGAACATTGACTAGTTTTAGGTGCAATCTTCTTTCTAATCAAAATCCCCTGCAGGTATGCAACAAAACCTATAGCGTTGTGCTTTCATGCTCTGCTTTAATAGTATTTTCGTTGGATTAAAACAATATTACAAGCATGCTAACATTCTAAAATTTTACGGAGCAAACCATATAAACAAATAATATCGTGACTTTGGATTGAGTTGATGGTTTCAGTGT
>NW_026454451.1:0-8328 GCF_943734635.1 Anopheles cruzii
CAGCCGACGGCAAACATGGCCACAAATGGATTCCAGTTGCAGGCTAGCAGTTGCCAGCAGCAACTAACTCTCCGCCGGGGATCTGTCCACAACGCCTGCGGATGAATGAGCAACACCAAGTGTTAATCACAACTGCAGGACTCAGCAACCCGATTCGCTCGTGACCGAATAACAAGAAGCGTTTTAGTTAAAATTTTCATCGGTTTTTGTGTGACCCTTAATTAATTCTGCCAAAAATAGAATTATTCCTGTGTAAAGACGGATCACGACCTTAATTTATTTGCTCGTTTCAATTCATTCGTTTAAAGTGTGTACATGTGGGGAAAAAATACTCCTCTTTTATG
Organism: Anopheles cruzii; assembly: GCF_943734635.1. Classification (NCBI taxonomy): domain Eukaryota; kingdom Metazoa; phylum Arthropoda; class Insecta; order Diptera; family Culicidae; genus Anopheles; species Anopheles cruzii. Next base: position 345 of record NW_026454451.1, read on the forward strand.
CCGAATGAACTGCAAATTGTCTTCTTAATTGTGAAACATTCGCATAAGAAGTGGCACATCGACGTATCTCTAATATCTCTGCTTATTAAACAATATTATCGAAGCTTATTATTCAAATGTTGATGTTGAATGATAACCCAATCAACAGACCCAATTGTTGCCTAAGCCTAATACATCCGCGGTTCTCATTTGATATTGTTTCAAAATATTGACGGTATGAGCACTTACTAATGCCTACTTCGACATGTAACGGCAACACTCCCTCCGAAAAAAACAAAAGCTGGATTCCCGTTAATAACAATGTTGATTGTAGATAGTGTTTGAATTTCGAGCGCAGATAGGGCGCAAAATATCGAAAGTGGCTGTGGCTGTGGTTGTGGCGAATGTGAATCTTTTCCAAGTTTTCATCTTCAATTTCACCGAAGAACCAATCAATCAACATTTCTCGGTAGCGTACAGCATCGGTTACGGCGGCTCCTTCTTCATTTTCGAAGAAAATTGGGCCGATTATGTTGCTGATCAAAATCTGCACTAAAAAGTCACTCGTTGTGGCTTCTCTTGCACGACGTGTGGGTTTTCCGAGCCCCAAATACGACAATTCTACTTATTAACATAACCACCGAGGGAGAAATGAATGAAGTAAATGAAATGAGCTTTTCAAATTTTCGTATAGTTTGAGTTGAAGACTTTGGAAGTAAGATTTTCACATTGGAAGTAACTTTTTAATATTATACTAGGCTGCTCATTAAATTCGGAGCCTCGACAAGAAGGAGCGCTGCTACGAGCCTGATGTTTTTTTTGTATATTGGTACACTCTTCAAATGAACGTATGTGAAGTTTCATTTCAATCGGTCACTTAATTTTTTTTTCACAGGCCATTTAGTATCGACATGTCACAGTATTTTTTACAATGGGAAAAATCAAGTATGTGCAGTGATTTAATTTTTATTTTTGAAAGGTTTAAAAGGCAAGGAAAATTATGAACGAATATTGAAAGCGTATAAGGACTCTTCACCTTTAATTAGGGGGTTAAATAAGGGTTTTCTGAGTTTAAACATGGTCGTAGTAGCCTTTAAGACGAACCATGTCAAAAACGTGAAAAAAGGCACAACACCTCAAATCGTAGAAAAAATACAGGATATCGTTTTCGAAAATCGTCGAATCACTGAAAGAGATTTACTATAAGGCCTAGCCATCTCATTGAGCAGTATAACCAGTATTTTGACTGAAGTTTTGGGTTCTTAAAAGCTGTTTGCAAAATGGGTGCCGCATTCGCTAAAAATGGAACAATGCGCCCAGTGCAACAAATGGCAAAAATCCATGAGTTAAAGTTCAAATTGTTGGAGTATCCACCCTATTCATCAGATTTGGCCCCTTCCGACTTCCATCTGTTTTCAAACCTAAAAAAATCCTGCGCGGAAAGCGGTTTTCATCAAATGATGACGTCATAGCAGCTCTAAGGAATACTGTGACGTGACAAAAATACTGTCGATACTAAAAGGCTTGTAAAAAAAAAAGTAAGTGACCGATTGAAATGAAACTTTCCATACGTTCATTTGGATAGTGTACCAATATGACAAAAAAGATAGACTCGTAGCAGTTATCGTATCGTAGCCCTCTGTTATCGAGGCTCCGAATTTAATGAGCAGCCTAGTATAAGGCTGGGGAAAAGTAATCGACATTTTTCACGATAGATGCTTTCAGTGATCGATATCTCGTGAAGTATCGATCGTACAGTTTTAAGTTTAGACTCATTTTAAAGCTGATACCTTACACTTAAAAAGATGCTTTCATTGTTAATTGTTTGTTTCATTCGTTTGTGAGTTACAGGGTGTAAACAGTGGAAGTCACTAAAGAGAAAATTGGGTATATTTTACAACTTTTCTTTGAAAAAGATGAAAATTTAAGCTAGACCGCTGACATTTTGCATGGTGTTCATGTTGCCGATACTCTAACAGCTGGCTAGGTGAAATTTTGGTTTCGTTGACCCGTTTAAGTTATTTTTTATGTTAAAGGCTAGGCAGACACGTCATCGAAAATGTCGATAAAATCACAGAAATAATCAAAGTTGATCGGCATGTTAGTAATCAGAGCATCGGCCAGGAGCTAAAGAATAACCATCAGATAGTTTTAAGCCATTTGCGCAAAACTGGATTCACAAAGAAGCTCGATGTTTGAGCGCCACCATGTTTACACCAAAAAACGTGATGGCTCAAATTTCCATCTGCACAATTTTGGCCAAACGGAATGAAATCGGATCGTTTCTGAAACGGATGGGTACTGGGAATGAGAAATGGGTTACTAGGTCTATACGTTGAGAAGTGAACTGTTTTTCACACACAAAAAATGTTTATAAAATTTGTATGCGATTTTCTATTTTATTCAAAGTATGTGCCATTGCTAGCTATACATTTCTCCTATCTCTCTGCTAAATCATGGATTTCCAGAGGAAAGAATTCTTCGACTTTTTAAGTAAACTAATTAGTCATCCCATTTCGACTTCCTCGTAGAAAAACGAAGGGCTGCTCAGCCAATACGTGTCCTATCGATGGAAATGAATGATATTCGGAAAGAGCCAAGTCTGGTGAATAACGCGGGGAGGAATAGCAGCTTCCATCCAAGTAATTTGAAAGTATCCTGAAACATTTTTGCTTTTTTAGGCGCCTGGTGCTTGATTCCACGGCCTACTAGGCGCCTCCATTGTTGATAACAAATTGGCTTTTTAGTCGTTTTTCGATCAATGCATGGTTCAAATAGGGCATTTGTTATCAGTAGCGATCGGAAGTAACGTTTGCATAAGGTTTTGGGAGCTTGTGAAACACTACACCTTTCTGTCCCATCAGAAAAACCGTTTTTTGAAGTCCTTGGACGCTTCTTTTTTGTAAAGTCAAAATCGCCATTTTGAAATTTTTTAAACCACTTAAAGCACTGCGATCTTCCAAACACAAGTCCCGACAAACATTTGGTGCGATTCCGAAGCAGCTTTCTTCAAGAGGAGCAGAAAAATTATAATCCCCGCAAAACGTCATTTTCAGGCACAAAAATGGACATAGTTTAACCCTTTTATTGATGGGTTGCACACCGAAATAATTTTTGTTTCGACCTGAAATCATTTACCTGATGTCAAAACAAGGTAATGATGAATGAACAGCAAAACTGGGAAGTCTCAATCGGCAGGTACAGCCATCTTTTGAACAGTTCACATCTCAACGTATAGACCTAGTATTTACGATAAAATTGTGTGAAATTGATCTTGGTCGAAGCGTGGTGAATCAGCTTAACCAGTGGTCAAACTAGGTTTCACGGCCAGCAAGGTTCTGCTGGGTATATGGTGGGACTCGAAAAGAATCGTGTATTATGAGTTGCTCCCGTGCAGCCAAACACTAAATTTCAGACCTCTACTGTCAATAATTGCACCGTTCGAAGCTAGCAATTGCCCAGAAATAACCAGAATCGGCCAACGGAACAGATTTTGTGGTGGAACACGAAACGAAATGTTACGCACGTCTTTAGTGACTCGCCAGAAAGTCCAGGAGCTTGGATGAAAAGTTTTAATGCATCCACCTTATGGTCCGGACCTTGCACCAAGCTTTTGACACCTTTTTCGCAAAAATTTCCTGAGAGATGAAAAACTGAAATCAAAAAAGGATTGTGAAAAAAGATTGCTCGAGTTTTTTGCCAATAACGAGTGAGCCTTTTATAATAGAGGCTTTATAAGTCTATTTTTGAAAATATAACAAATTTTCCAGCAAAACGGTACATATTTGACGCAAATAGGAAAATTGGAAGCATCTCAAATAAAGTTTTGAAGTACACGCAAAAAACGTCGATTACTTTTTCCCCAGCCTGATATTTTCCGCATTCTGCAAGCGTAAAACGTCCCATTTCGTGGATATTGTAATTTTTTAAATGTTGGCAATTTCCAAAATGAAATTTGACGTTTGAATGAAGTCAAGTAGGGATTTCTGAGACCATCTAACAACCTGTTGTTTTCTGACATGGCATCGAATGCTTCGCCTGATACATTCAATTGCTGGGTATTTGTTAAACATACTTGCGATTGGATATTTCATGTTTCGCCTGAGGTTCGATTAAATTATAAGTCATCCTAGGTGATGCAAACAAACAATTTCATCCTTAACATTGAGCCACCAGTAAAACCATTGGACTGAGTCGGAAAAATGTGTTGGTCACATGTCTTTTTTCCACATGGTACCAAATCGTACCTACCAAAGAGCTCCAGAGCTCCATTGCGGTCGGTGCGAATATGTTGCGATAATGCGCCGACCGCCCCCCAATATGTAGTGCCAGCGTGTTGTAGAACTATTAAATTACCTACCGAATGTCCACTCTTCGCACCCACTAAAGCCGTCCACTAAATGGCTTGCGGGGCGATTAGGTCCGGTCTCCATTATCTGCTTTTCCTCGTGGCCGCCGCGGCCCCCCCAGGTGGGTCACTCCTCGGGCTCGCGCTCCATATCGATGCTCCGATCGAACGTGTTACAGCATTAGCTTATCGAACGAACGTGTGCGCACGCCGGACGGATCGGCCGGAAGTGCGGTACCGGTTCCGGTGCTGGTGGTGGTATCACAGGACGCTACACTTTCCATGCCGTTGCCTTTCCCGGCCGGCCCGGCCACCGGAATGGGGTGGCGGTCGGAACATTGCACGGTCCTGCGTAATGCCGCGATAAATTAATCCAGCCACACACACACACACGGGTGCTGCAGACTCCGTCGGTCGGCCCACCTATCGCACTTATCGCACCAAACACAGAACTCATCGCAACAGAATTATCGATGCTAACGTTTCATTCGCTATAATTAAATCAATTTAATACTGCAATCCCGAGTGCGTCATGGACCGCCTAGTGGCCTAGCAAAACAGCATTCCAGAAGGGTGGCCTCCCAGGACACCGAGGAATGGCGATGGCAAAACCGGAGCGAGATGACGGGCAGCTCCAGCGAGAAACACCGACAAGGACGGTCTCAATTACGCCCGTTAACGACGCGTTTCGTTGGCATGTGCGGCGTTGTTCCAGCATTTCGACGCGGAATTCGTTGCAGCTTCCCGCGCGCGATGGGTTCGAACGGATGAAGATACGCAAGACAGGACCCCGGGTCCCCGGGACCCAACAGCAATCGCGACCGGAATCGTTAGCATCGCGCTGGCTGGCCGGGGGGATGCTGGTGATGCCGGTGATGGGAACTTCAACATTTCCAATATCAACTCATTCGAATCTAAATTGCCCTCCATAACTCAGTCCTCGTGAACACATGTTCGTAGATCTACGTTTTATCTACTCGTTTTGCGTCCTCGTGTAGACCTCGGGTTGGATGGACTCGGGTTGGCCCCGAATGGGAGCAGAATGGAAGGTGAAGGTGAAGCAGACATCAACACACACAGCTACCCACAGTTGGCCACATGGCCAAAGGGGGAATCGTTTGGTATCCGCAAAACGCAAAGACAACGGACTGGACGGCGGGCTAGGTACGAACGGCTGCGGGGCTGGCTGCGCTGTGATGCAACATAAATCGTTTCGCATCGATTCACCTGGCCTCGGGAAGACGGGGTGCAATGATTCTTCGGATCCTGGAGGGACGAATAAATTTTCTCCCAGCCATCAGACGTCGGCGGCAGCACTCGTGGCGGTTTGCGGGTTACGGGGATTTGGAGAAGATTTACACTCATCTTGTGCATCACTTTTCGCCCCATACAGACGGGGATTTTGTTGTTAGCCGAAGGTGGTGAGCCGATGATCCTCAGAAGAAATCCTTAGAACTGACCGATTGGAACAATCAATGTAACTTGCGTTTTCCTCAAAATGACCTTTTTTCTGACTGGCTGCCCATTATCAATGTTTTGTCGAGTTCGATAAGAAGGAGCTAACGATAGGTTTCCCAGCCAGCTTGAACAGAATGTATCTCTATCGGGTCTTAATTTATTTGCGGTACTTTTGCTGAATCTCCCACTACGAGCCCGGATAGTGGCGACAGTGAGGTGCAAACAATCGCTGTCCATCCAACCACACGCTGTCAGTGACACGTTGGAGGTTTTATCACAACACTTGCTTATAAAACAATTAAATTTGTCCAAGCCGAGGCGATGCCGGCCATCACAAATACCGCAACAATTCAACGTGAAACGCGTGCATCTGTCACGAACAGATCAGATCCGGCCGGCGCTGGCGAGACACGGTGTGGTTGGCCAATAGAATGATGATTGGTGCGAAAAGTTCAAACGATACGTCGGGATGTAAAATTCAAAATCGATTGTTTTGGATCCTGTTTTGTTAGTACACATTGGATGCATTGAACATACGATTCGTGCATTGAACTCAAAGTTGTTGATTTTTGTTTGTTTGCATTTTAATTAAATAACTTAACAATACTAACAGGCAATATACTAGGTGTGTGCGTGAACTGTTTTTAACACACCCAAAATTTTTATAAAATTTTTATGCAAATTTCTATTTTATTCGAAGTATGTGCCATCGCTAGCTATTTATTTCTCCTATCTCTCTGCTAAATCATGGATTCCCAGACGAAAGAATTATTCGACTTTTTAAGTAAAGTAATTAGTCATTCCATTTCGTAGAAAAACTAAAAGCTGCTCAGCCAATACGTGTTCCATCGATGAAAAAGAATGATATTCGGAAAAAGCCAAGTCTGGTGAATAACGCGCGGAGGGATAGTAGCCCCCATCCAAGTGATTTGATAGTATCCTGAAACATTTTTGCTTTTTTAGGCGCCTGGTACTTGATTCCTGGTTACCCCGTTGATAGAGCAGTCGGTAACGCTCTTCGCTGTCAGCGCAGCTGACCTGTGTTCGAATCCCGGGAACGGTTGTAACTCAACCGGCCATGGTTTCAATTCCCGATACCGGCGTGACAGGGGGGTTGGCGCGGGACTAACAATCCCGTCCGTAAAAATTAAATGTTACTTACAGAAGAGCATCAGAGAGATTAACATTTGTCTCTGGTGCAGGCCAAGACTGCTCAGCGGTTGTAGCGCCAAAAAGAAGAAAAAAAGAAGGTGCTTGATTCCAAGGCCTACTAGGCGCCTCCATTGTTGATACCAAAACGGCTTTTTGGTTGATTTTCGATAAATGCATGGTTCAAATTGATCATTTGTTATCAGTAGCGATCGGAATTAACGTTTCCATTAGGTTTTAGGAGCTTGTGAAGCATCACACCTATCTGTCCCATCAGAAAGTCCGTTTTTTGGAGTCCTTCAATGCTTTTTTTTGTAATGTAAAAATCGCCATTTTGAATTTTTTTAAACAACTCAAAGCACTGCAATCTTCCAAACACAAGTCCCGACAAGCATTTTATGCGATACCGAAGCAGTTTACTTCAAGAGGAGCAGAAAAATAATAATAATCGCAAAACGTCATTTTCAGGCACAAAAGTTGACATAGTTTAACCCTTTCAAAGATGGGTTGCAAACCGAAATATTTTTTTTTTCGACCTGAAATCATTTACCTGATGTCAAAACAAGATAATGATGCATGAACAACAAAACTGGGAAGTCCCAATCGCCAGGTACAGCCATCTTTTTAACAGTTCAGTTCTCAACGCACACACCTAGTAATATCGGTAGCATAAAACCCTAGGCCTATGTTCTGGTTCACGGTTATGAGACGGATATATCGTTGCGTCTGCCAAACTTTATACGAAAACATATCCTTCCCCAACCAAATGGTTCCGTTGTTATATTGATTATAGTATTACCGTAATGAGCACTATGCGTGCGACGCATAGCACTGGAAATTATCGATCGTTGAGCTCGCACTCGCAGTCATCGATGACAGTTTGGCACATGTTCCAAGCGGAAGGTAAAAAACGAACCCCAAAAACCCTCATCGATGTTGATGTTTACTATTCTCGGCCTGGTGGTCGAATGGAATTAGATCAATATAGGTGGCCTAGAGCATGCTTCCGCTCGCCATAAAATCATTCACTTCAAATGGGATGTTCGGTGG
>NW_026454452.1:0-8323 GCF_943734635.1 Anopheles cruzii
CGATGATTTGCATTTTCAATTACATTATGAGAGGTTAAACACGTTTGCGATGTCATTAGTAATTCATTGCGCACTGATTATCATATTCAGTAATTGATTTTTTATTCACCTCCTTTTTAATGCACCGTCTCTTAAGCTGAGTGTAGTCACAAACGATTTACCCAAACACACACCGGTTGATCGCCGAAGGCTTCGGAACGTTTAATGACACAAACGATGTTCTTTGTGCACCGCACAGCCCATTGTCATGGGTCTGGTAGGCAGAAAGCTCATATTTTCCACCGCGTTGGACAACCGAGACCAAGACAACCCGGGACCGAATAACATATTCATTTTCGTGCGACATTCCGTAGCCCTTTCTGTCTCTCTCTCTCTTTTTCTCTCTTTTTTGAGCCATCGTCATCGCGCCTTTGGGATTCTCCTTCGTTTCACACTTTTATTACACACCCACAGTGACAGATAAGACGTTTCGCTTCTGTGCCTTGCGTGCCAACACACGCGGACAGCGAGCGAATGGGCGAAGGTGTTGCACGAAGCTCGCCGAGCTCGCCCGGCAAAGGATATCGGATGGGGTGGGTTCGAACCAATTTTTTTCGCCCTCTTATCTTTCCGGCCGCCGAAAGCGAGAGCGACCCTTTTACGGTCGCCTCCTTCCGCAAAGATTGTTTATGGCTGCCGTGTGTTTGGCGGTGTCCGTTTCTTTTTCCCAGCGCTGTCACCGAAAATGTCCCGCGGGAGTTTTGAATTTCGTCTGCCCGACAGGACGAGGACGAGCGTCGTGAGTGAAAGGACGCGTAAAAAACGGGACGCACCACAACGGCACGGCCTCGGCTCGGCTCGGCGTTCGCTGGGCATTCTTGGGCAAGTAAATTGCCGCTCGTTATGCTGTGTGATTGTCGGAAGAATCCTTGGGCTGACGGTCGGGCTTCACGTTTCTTTGGGACGGCGACCCTAGGTTTTTGTCAGTTCCGGTGGCGGTGTGTATTTGTTGTAACGTCGTTTGTTGTTTCTTATGGCCGTTGTTATCCCCGTTTGCCACATCATAAAATTGGGTGTATCTGTGTTATTACTCGTATTCTGCGCGCCTTTCTTGGTGGCGCCCGACGAAACCTGCTCGGGACCTAGTCTTTTTCCCAGAACCTCATCTCATGAGAGGCACGACAAAGCGCCTCGGTTTTTGCTACGGTTTCACTGGGAACCTAGCGCTCCAAGGCGACTGCATCACCGTCGACGGCAGAGCGGCTTTTCGCGGTAGCCGAGTCAGGCCTTCCGTAATGGTTCAGGGAATCGGAAGTGTTGCTCTATTAAACCGCATTACTAATAGAGAGCTGCCACCGAACGCATGGTACTACCTGGGTGTTGCAAATTAATTATCTGAACTCGTTCACTGAAAGCTACCAGGCGCCTCCATCGAGTGTAATTTTGATAGAGAATGTCATTGCGAAATAATAACTACAAAACCCCGGGCACATCTGTGAAAGACAGCAGAAAAGGTTTCACTTTAATGACTTTCCGCTGGTGGCAGTCATTATCATCACCGTGGCCATCAGCAAAACAATTCCAAAGGCATTTCCCAAAGGCACGTTTTGCGTGGGTAATTTTACAACGGAGCTCGAATGCCGCTCATCTGCGCTCGGCAATATTTAACCACGCCATTTCGATAGTCTATGAAGCGCTATTTTGACGAACGGTAACATACCAATGTCGGTAATAATAGAATCCAATTTCGAACTAATGTTAAAAAAAGGACTTCTTGGAAGCAGATCTTTTCGGGTGCAGCAAAAGAAAACAATGGTAACAACAATATTTTTATGAACGTATCGACCTCTCGGCCTACATTCAGCGGTTCAGCAATTTTGGACGAGTTTCGGGTTGCGTCGCCTGCATCATGCTGATCAATTATAAACTAGGGGCTCCATTTCTCTGTTGTTAGTTCTCCATCATCCATCTAGCACGCACACACACAGACACACGCTTTCTCGGAAGAATAGCAAACCTTCCGCAAAGGGATTCCCATAAGCCATTTGCTGAAACCCACAGACCCCCATAGCACAAGAATCGACGCAAAAGCGTTCGGCGAACGGGCGACCAAACTGTCGACCCAATTCTTCGACCGAACACCAGCTCCGGCAGCCCCCGGAGGGCAGCAGAGACTTGGGACCGAAATTCCACAATTATGATAGTCCATCAAAAGACTGGCTGGTGGCGGAGTGCTTGGCCCGTAAAAAAGCCCGCTCTGTTCCGAAAGCCTGCCCAAGCGGAAACCCTTTTTGGCGTGCGCCCGTCGTGCCCACCGGTCACGACAGTCGGTCAGGCGTTCCAGCAAGGTAAGATGAAATGTAAATATTATTTGTTCATTTCTGATTTCTGAGCTTTGGGCACAAAGTTTTTCGTGCAAAAATTTGTTGCCACAACAGTTTCCACAAACTCGACCAAATTCTCGTACCCAGTGCCATTACTTACGTACCGCTCGGGGACACTTGGCCCCGTGGCCGTCAAAAGGGCTGTTCGGGCGTCGTCGTCGGCCTACGCAACCCTCCGAGGCGGTTCAACCCATCAAACCCATCCAAGCTGACGTCACGCTGTGGAAAGTAGACCCGTTTTTGTAGTTTCCCACAGCGGGTCTAGTGTTTCACTTAGCGTGGTACCTGATTTAGCACGAACGGCGTCACGGTCCTCACGACTCACTACAATTGTTTAATGAGAAAATAAATATCCCTAGCCCGGTTCGTGTGGTGTGCGGCGGTTGCCGGGAAGTTTCACTTTCCCTTGCACGGCTTACAGGCAAAAAAAGGCTCAACTTCAAACACCCAGCCCAGCGGCGGGTGGGCTGTGAATGGAAGAAAGTTGGTGTTCTAGCGCGTAATTTAGCCCTATTAGAGTTGTAAACTCGCAAGGAGCTTCGCTCGGGACAGCGCCCACCGGGAAACTTTCCTCGGGTCCGAAAGCACGGCCGTCCTGCCAGCCCAGTCCGGTGCTCGAGGAGCGCAAAATCTCACCACAAAGTTACTGCGCAAAGTTTTAGTTCCGACGTTCCACGCGGTTCTCGTGAATTGCTGGTGGCCGCCGGTCGTGGGGCTTTAGGAGGGGGGACGTGTTTTTTTCTTTGTTCCCGTAAATGTTACACTCACAAGACACGGCTCGCTACGGAGGGTGAAATTACAGTGGGATGTGTTGGTTTCCATTGCGACCTTTAAAATACCACCGGAATGTAGCATCTGAGTGACAAACGTTCGTCTGATGCCCGGACATGACGGTTGGCAGTTTGTTAGCTTGAATGTAGCAAATTTAATCTAAAGATATACGCCTTAATTGGTGCCCAAAAAGCAAGAAAAACGGTGTGACTGTGTTGTCTGTTTACCTGAATCGTTTGTTTGGATTGCGACCAATACAATGGCCGATGGTCACGTTTAAACCGCAAATTTAAGGCCGATTTATTTTCCATCAAGCTACAGTGGCCCCAGTGAACGTCAAATTGTTTGTCAAACGGCAATCAGGGAAGGCGTTGATCAATAATTTTTAGCTACCAACGGTGGGGCTGCATTGATTGTTTACCTGTCAGTCGGAGAAGGCGTTGATTGTATCGCCGGTAAAGAGCATGATGGGCGATGAAGAAATCTCCGACGTTGGTTTGGTTTCCGGTGGCCAGGACTGTATTTACCGTCCTGAGTTTACCTCCCATCCCTCGATACAGATTCAGGGTTTTTCTCGCTTCTCCGAACCCGATGACGGTGAAATTATTGAACAAACACTTAAGCACTACAAACACTCAAGCATGAGGCAGCCGTAAAGGGCCGTTTACACGCAGCGATATATCGCTGCAATGCCTTGTATGAAACCAATTGCAACGATATATCGCTACGTGTAGACAGCAAAAAAGGAACAAATTGCTTGTATACGACCAGATTGGCAGATCAAAAAAATTGAATGCGCCGAGCATCAATTTCGGTCCAATCTCCATACATGTGTGCGTGTGCTGACGGTGGATAGACATGTGTGCGTGTGTTGATGGCGGTTTGACATGTTGTTTTGAATGTTTTTAAAGCAAAAGTTTAACGTGAGAATAATTGCCTCGCTTTAAAAGCCATTCCCTCGACCACCATGACCAATTAGTACTCTTGGTACGTTCTATTTTTTGCTTTGTAACCGAAACGCACAATCCAAAGGCAGACAAGCACAGTGTTTCTTCCATAGCTGTTTCCATGACACTGAGATCTGCGATTGCAAATCGCAACGATACATCGTGGCGTGTAGACGCTCCACCTTGGCTGCGATATATCGCTGCGATTAATCGATACAAGGCATTGCAGCGATATATCGCTGCGTGTAAACGGCCCTTAAGAAGGAGGCACTTGATAGGAAGTAACATCTCGCTCATCTTCTTCTGTGGAAAGAAAAGAAGGAAAATCACAGGAACAATGTACCTTATCGGCACAACCTCACGAGCGAGGCCAGCGAAGAAGTGATGAATGGATGAGCTTTTAATGGCTTTTGCGGTTGGATCTGTGTGCGCCGAGCAGTAGCCGGGAAGTTGCCGACGAGCGAACACATCCACTCAACGGCCTCGTCGGTACCAGATACGTCTTCCGGTGGTGCAGCCCGGAAAAGCCGTCCGATAATGGTTCGGTTTTATTCGACGGTTTTGTAGGGGCACATTATACCTTCCGCAAGCCAATTGACGTCAGTTTGGCGGAATGATGCAGATTTTTCTTGGGCTCTCGGCCACCGGCGGCAATAATCATTGTCGTTGTATGTTTCAATTGCACACCTATAATGGAGGACCACAAGCTCTGCAGCATTTCATTTGGGGCAAGTAATAGGGATCTTTCGGTGGGTCCATTAAAGGACTGATCCAAATTGGTCATGAATGTGCCCATCTGCAGTCAATAGCGTTGGGCAAGGTCTTTTCCATTAGCGACACCAAGACATTTTCTGTTCTAATCTAATTCTACGAGCAACACTTCCTGTTATCACAGCTACCCACTTTTCAGCTCTTTGGGCCAATCGGGAGGCACCGTGCAGGTATTGCGGCCGATGCTAGAAATCAGTCACAACGTTCGCGTACGGTGCCGTGCCACGAAACTTTTCGCCGCTCTTGCCCAGAGCACCAATTACGGGTTGTACGGAAATCTGGACAACTTTCGCTTTCGTTGCCCGTAGCACGTTGCCGGAAGTTTCGATTAAGCCACCTACAAACCCCCAATCGCGCCCCCCAAGGGACTCTGTGGAACGTGGTTGCGAAACTTCAAACGTCATGTATTTTGACTGACGGGCCCTGCCTGGTCTAGTTGGCAGCGTTCGAAAGGTTATCGGATAATTAAATCGCATGTTATGCCCATGCGGAGCTTAGGAGTTAAATCACAAGACATCGGAGCTCGCGAATTGAGCCCGTTTGCCGGGCCTTTTGTTGGACCGGCGGCGAAGGTTGCATTTACATTAATTGTTCTTTTAATTAAATTTTAATGTAACAGGGCATTACAACCTTGGCGTCCGCAATACACCATTTAAAGTTATTGCTGTGCTGAGCAACGCGCCAGCGAAATCGGCACCTGGGGAGCGGTTCGTTATGCTGCGATGGGCCGCAAACTAGCCGCCATTAGGCCATTTCATCGCCCTTGAACCCGCTGCGAATTCCCTAGAGTCAGCTGATCGAAGAGAGAATTGGGTCCGAAGAAAGGCTCCCAGCGCTCCCGGTCCCGTAATGGCTCAATCAATGTCCAATCGATTCCCTAAACGATCCAACAGAAAGGTCGCCATTATGGTCGCCCTATACACTGCGCCCACACTCCATTTCCGCAAGACGTAGAACGTTGGCCAACGTTGTGATGTAAGTAGGGTGCTGTACGAACGGCCCGGACAGGATACGGCAACATTCCTGGCAAGATGGACGCTTCGTCGGTCGGCAACATTCTGTCAGTTGGTCTGCTTCGCATCGAACTCCAGTTGGCGACCGACGGAGAACTGGAGAACTTAATCTCGACCGAACCAGCACCGACCGAATGGTGGTGATGGTGACAACTAATGAGATTTCCCCTTGTCGGTCGGCCACCACGGTCAGCCGGCTGTCTCGTCCTGGCAAAAGCTCCATTAATTTGTGCCCATCCTTCCGCTTCCGTTCCAGGTGGAGATGCTGTATCAGCGGTACTTCCTGCGCATGAATCAAAGCAACGCGGTGCACATCGTGTGGCTTCTGTTAGGATTAATATTTATCTTAGCGCTAATACATCTAGTGTTTACGTTCATCCTGCAACAGTCGCTGGAGAGCTGCTACGAGCTGCCGCTGGACAGTGGGCCGCCTCCCGATCGAGGTAAGTGGACTGAAGCCTGGAGACGCACACGCTTTGTATCCCGCGAGCTCATAAGCTTCAATTTATGTTTTGACACTTTGTACGGTTCCACCGCGCACAGATTAGTGGCTAAGTCTGCCGATGGACACTGCCAACTGATGGCCAGAACGTACGTCCCGGTGGTTCGCACATCAAACCAGCGACAGTGTTTGAAGGCAGATTTATTCTGTTCCCGAGTAAACGTTGCGATGGCCCGATGTCCGGCCGGTCGCCAGGCGCTGGACGTCACTCAGCGTGATGGGCCGCTCGGGATAGACAGCATTCAGCATTCGGGGATTAGTTGGAGGCCTCAACTTTTTTTTTGTTTTGTCAAACTGAGTGTAGTCGCCCGGGTTCTCCCATTAGCTCCCATTTTCGGTGGTCAGTTCTGTGGTCAGCTGTGGTTTCCGTAGAAATGGCCAGGATTCTTTCAGAGCACTGTGGCCTGTTTTCTAAGTGTACACATACATAATGAATTTAAATCAACTTGGTCCAATGTTCAGTGGCTTTCGTATGTACCGAGAGAATATTGACATTTCACACACTTTGGTCAAACTTAAAATGGATTCATTAGGCTATTGAATTGGTTGGTCTCTCTAACCAAAGACTAATAAATTTAATTTAAATTATGGGTCACATTAGAAGCAAATCTTTTGCCTACAATCAAGAATAAACAGTTTTAGGATTTCGGTTCTTTATGAGATAGCTTTCTTAGTTGAGCAATTGAATAGCAATAATGATCATAAAGTCACAGAAGATCTTTTCCAACCATTTTCGACGCTGATAAATTATCAGCGTCCTCTTTACCGAAATAAAGTTACCATCACGCTGATAAGACTTTCAGGCACAATTCAAATTATGACGAATGTATCCAAACGCAATCGGATGTTACTGATTACCTTTATGATACATATGTTTATAAGTGATATGCCTATGTTATATAAACTATACGGCTTACGACTTATGGATCATCATTTGCAACAATACCTTGGTGCATTTGAAAATTCTAAATGATTCTCTTATTCCATAATCTCTGCGGATGGTTAGAAGCTACTACACAGCCACACACAGGTCACTAATTGAGTTGTAATGCCCTGCTTAGCCACCGTCAAACCATAAATAGCAAATGTTTGTATAGTAAATACATTCTTTCGATGGACCACGGCCCAGGTTGGCCATTGTTCGTTCTGCAACCTCCCAATCGATTCTCAATCAAATCAAACTTACATTTATGGCCCAATTCATACACCCCGGAAGCTGTTTGGTGGCTAATGTGTTGGCCATTACACCCCCAGGGGTGGGCCTGTAACCCAGCCCCCACCGAAAGGACTCCCTGATCACTTATTCATGACGAAGGAATTAGCTAATTGCGTAGCGATCCTGTTCGCAGCCCCGAACGCAGCCTCATCATATCCAGATAAGGCAGGCCGCCGACAGTCGTCACGCTTTCGGCTCGGAAAGAAGAACACCGAGCGCGACCGAGCGCAGGGCATCAAATCCAATTTCGACTTCAGCCCACATGCGGACAGCCCCGTGGATTTAATTTCAATTTCGGATGGCCCCCATACTGGCGCCCTAATCGCTCCGGCTCCGGTTTGTGTATGATTTATTTCTTCCGAAGGACCGAAAGGCGCCAGAAATGCCCCGGTCTTCGCGGTCGCAGTCGCGGCCCTGTTGCGCTGCCCACGCGATGGCGCACGCAATATTGTGCGGCCAAGTGGAACACTGATAGAGGCTAACAAATGGCAGCCGCGATGGTATCGGGCCGTGCGGCGACGGGTTCCGGTTCCTCGAGCCCATTGTGCCACGCTGAGGGCCTTGTTGTAGTGCCTTGTCAAATTTTATCAACGACCGTGGAAGCAGCTTTCAAGAAGCTTTCGAAATTTCACTTTTGCATAATGCAAATTCTAGGCGAACAATTAATAGCGAACGCACTAAACGATTCTGGGACGATATTAATTATTTCTTCAACTCTTCTCAACTCCACTTTCGCAGAT
>NW_026454453.1:0-8319 GCF_943734635.1 Anopheles cruzii
GTTTCCGTCCTCCGACAGCACCGAAGCAGGACGCTGGGTAGCATCGAACGGAACCGGTAATGACGGCAGTATTATGCTTTCAGTGAGTTGTTCGACAAACGCTCGATCCTCGGCATTGATGACCCAGCATTAAATAATCTGCTCGTTTAGCCGAACGGTTTCTTAGGTGTGGCGGGCGAACTCTTCATCCCGGTCCTGCGCGATCCGGTTACCGAACATGTTTTTTTCTTCTTATTTCCCGATTGGGAAACAAACAAAACATGATCCGCGCCCATAGGATGGTTGAATATTGAAGAAGACCGTGGATTACTGATATAACATGATTTTTCGTTACATAGTGAGTTTCTGATATATCAATCCTTGCGCGTCTCGATGATGTTGACGTGGCGGACGACATTGGCTTCGGTGGTGGTTTACAGCTTGCACACTGCCATGGTTCATTAAGTTCATTGACTTCAGCATTTGTCACGCCACACTCTTTATGCCACCATTTTTTTGCAATCGCCGCAGGCTATCATCTCCTTCTGGGAAGCTGGCTCATTACACATGGCGCTGCAACAAACTTTCTTCGTCGCACCAACTTTTGACTTTGGTGGCATGATTGTGCCTTTTGTGAGTTAATCACGTACTGCTGTGAATATATCACTATTTGAGGTTGTGAATCTGTCACTATTTGAGGTTGTGAGTCTATCACTATTTGAGGTTGTGAGTCTATCACTTTGAGGTTGTGAGTCTATCACTATTTGAGGAACCAGAAGAGAACCCTCTCCTTACAAACTGTACAAGTTTTTCAGAATGTTGGCGTTAAACGCTTTCTTTCTTCTAAAGGATTTTTGAAACCTTTTTTAGCTCCTTCGCAAACTATATTTTACTATTGGGAAGCGCTGAAAAACGTGTTCCACTTTCCTTTGTTCTCTACTGACTCCTCGACTCACTGCCAGGCCGTTTGACAGTTCCCTTTTGGGCCGTTTCTTTGGGCCTTTTTGGCGTCGATCACAGGGTGACCCGAACTTGTTTGGTGATTTATCTTTCAATTTAATTTATCCTCCTAACAGCAATACTTTGTTGATAAGTTCGTCTTTCGATGAGACAAAGTTACAGAGAGAGTGGTCAAAAATATGTTCATCTTTTATGTTTTGGGTGAGCATCGAGCAGGGTGTTCGTTGTTAATTGAACCGGTAGTACTCCGGTATTCAACACGGATCGCTGTGCGGGGTGTTACGTTTCTTTCCTTTTCATAATTGGACATTATATCAACAGAAAAAAACCAGTTTCTCCTTTCTCTTCATTTTCTTACCCGCTGCAATGTAGTGCCTCCGGAAGGGAGTAGCCACCATTTTTCATGCATTTCGAGTGCGAGGAGGAAAAATTCCATAGAAATAGACACAAAAGCTTACAATCTGGCACCGGCGCGGCAATCATCGCCTATCGAGGTATAGTTGCCCCACGCCGAAAAGCGATAATGCATCACTTTACGGGTCCGTGCCTCGGTCCCGGCCTTGAGATCCAAAATCATCACCAATTAGCGTAGTGATAGCGAGGCATTAATTCGAAGTGACCGTTCATCGCTCAACGCAACGCAGCCAGTTGCAGCCGAGTTGTGGGCATAAATATTCAGTAGCAGCTGTTGAAAGTGCAGCGCGTGGTTTAGCATATTTTGGAAAATCATCACTTTCCACACCCACGGCCCACGGCCCAAGGTTGGTGCTTTGACGGAGCAGGATTAGCGGATAAGACGGAGAAAATCTCTCCACAGCCGAATCAAAGCCCACCGGTCCCACCCGAACCATTCGTGAAGATGATCTGTGTTAACGAAATGCTAATCGTGGCCATGATAGATGAACATCAGCGTGCATCGCGAGCAGTTGCAACGAATGCAAGTGCAATGAAATGAATTTTATCGCCTCCAGCGGGAGAAAGGACCCCTTGCCTGCGCAGTAGCGCCACCGTGACGCACCGAAACAGCTCATTTAAATGTAAACGTGTGGAAAATGCCGGCCCTCCGATCAAGAGCACCCGGGCCGCACCCGGGGAGCTACACGACTAATCAATTTGTTTATGCTATCGTTTGGCTCCGACACGGGTTTCACAACTTTTTACCGGCCGCCGCTCGGTAGCTGCTACCGCCTCTACTGACAGGGCTACTCCTTGTAAGGCGCTGGGCCGACTAGGCTATCGTACCACGCTAAATGATCTTGTCGTCCGGACGTGGCCTGTCCGGATCGTGCGCTACAGCGGCGCTTGCCGACCGATAAACGTTCGTGGATCCCACGGGAGTCGTTTTTCGTGGCCGTGGCCGAAGCTTGTTTTGGCTGGGGGCTGGCGGCACGAAGGGATTACGCCCGCTTGCTACTCGAAGAGCTTGCTTGAAAGCGAGAGCGTTACGTGGGACTTGCAGTTGCACGGGGCGCCATGGATTGCCCGACTAGTTCCAAACGGGACGACCCGTCGGCCCGTCGGCCCGTCGGCGTCCGGTGGCAAATTTGTTTCCAGTTTATCTTATCTCCTCGATTGCAGCGGACGCTATCGCCTTCAGGACTGTCGATGGAGGTGCACCGGTAGCTGGGATTATCCAGGCCCGTTGCTTTGTGGCATAATGGCTTTCAATTACTATTACCTTGCTCAGTTCGGCGAGATATCAAGGAGCAATTAGCCCACGAATCACCGTGCACTTGAGGCATTTTACTACGGGTAATTAGATAAATTGTCAGCAGAGTACAAAGTGGCCTTCATTGTCGCAAACAGTTGAAGCGAAGTGAACAGTTGGCTCCTTGTTCGTAATCCTGTAGATATCGAGCATCATTTGGGATGTAGCATTTTTTTTGGTTCCGATGCGTTATGCCTATATGCTCCGGAATCAATCGATAAAGTCTAAACTATAACGCAAATTATAGGAGAGTTTGTCGCTCTAAGTTATTTGGATTCCTTTAAAACATTGGGCCATAACGTTACAGATCTTCTTCTTCTTCTTCTTTGGCGCTACAACCGCTGAGCAGTCTTGGCCTGCACCAGAGACAATGTTAATCTCTGATGCTCTCTGTAACATTTTTAATTTTTACGGGCGGGATTGTTAGCCCCACGCCAACCCCCCTGTCACGCCGGTATCGGGAATCGAAACCTTGGCCGGTTGAGTTGCAACCGATCCCGAGATTCGAACCACGGCCAGCTGCGCTGACAGCGAAGAGCGTTACCGACTGCTCTATCAGCGGGGGTTACAGTTACACGATCAGATCAGATCAGAGTTAACGTTACAGATCAATATGAAAAAAAATTCACAATTTTAACACTTCATTACTAATGATTCAATTCTTCTGAAGATTCACTTTTGTCCCCTAAATTGACAAATAAATTGGACACATTACTTCAATTATACTGCCTCAATACCTTCACTCGATTCCACTCGTGGCAATTGATGTGCAGTACAAACAAATTATAACACGTAACGCCATTCTGAAGGCTTTCTACACACTACCTAACGCCCTTTGCTCACATTGCTTCACGTTCTACAACATGTCACAAGAAGTCCAATCGCACTACTCGTCACTAGTTCGAATACTTGACGCTTAATCAGGGAAACGGTTCCTGTTTCGGTCCAGAACCAGGGCTCGAACCGTTATGATCCGGTCCGCCAGCACGCCGATCGATATATACGAACCGTCACGCGACAACCGGGTGATCATCGAAAATCAATCGCGATCTTGACAAGACAAGCCGCCGTCGCCTTCTTCTAATGGAGTTGTTTTTTGGTGCCGCCCAGCGACGACAACGACGACGACGGACGGAAAAATTAATTCCACGAAACCACGCGCCTGATTGGCCCAGATTTGGCCCATTTTGTTTAGATTCATTTTTATCCAGCCTTCACTCTACATGCCCAAAGCCGATCGGCCATAAAACCCTAGGCCAAATAGAGCGAGCCGCCGACGAGTCAGATGCGGACCCGGTAAACTCGTTTATCACATCAGCGATCGATCGAATCTTGCCGCTTTGCGTGATGTCGCCGCAAAACTTGACCGCCCACGCCGATCGCGGCAGGTCGTGCGCGGCGAAAAATTGCAGTCCCCCCAAACGTTTAGCATAAAACGTAGTAAAATCGCATAAGCCTAGAACCCGGGCCGTGTGTGGGGCCCACTAGCGGATTAATGGGTTGTATTTTTTAATGCTCCATTTGTGCCACAATCGAGACCGAAATGCAAATTATGCTTCCCGGTCCCGGACCACAAATCGTCCAGAATTAGGTGACAGCCCATGTCCCATATTGACGGCGAACTTGTGCCGAGTTTGCCGCGATGATTAGATTTCGCAGCGAGCGCTCCGTGGTTGCCATAAATCGTGCGGAAAACCATATGCCATTCCGCGAGCTGCTGGAAAGCGCTGAGAAAAATCGCTCAGCCCTGGCAAAAATCGATTTGTCAGCCGCAGCTATCCTGGCAAGCTGGCATTAGCATTTTATGGCCAGGCGGCGGAACTCGGACTGGAAGCGACAGCTGGACTGGACTGGAGGTTTTACCCAAAATCGTTAGCTGGACCATAAACATGGGGATACTCGAATTTCGAACGAATCGATGTAATTAATCATAGATTCTGGAACCGGCCGCCTTTGGCCACCGCGACTCGGCGGAGGTGGCTACTAATAGTGTCGCGGCCACGATCGTTGTTTTGATTGGGAAGCGGAATAATTTGGGAAGAATTTTTAATCTCTGCCTTGTGGACTTTTATTAGTGTCGCCAGATTAGGTGAAATGTTGTTGGACGAGAAATGAGACTAATGGCGTGCTGTTTATTAACAAACGAAAAATTAGGTTCAAACATTTGTTCGAAAGATAAACGGTAGGTAGTATTGATCACTCCTAATACGGTAAACGTCTTTTCGTTTATCTTACAGTCATCTTGATTTTTGTAAAATTCCAATTATCATTACCGTTAATGTGGCCATTTACCTTATTTTTTATTTTTTTAAGTTTTTTAAATTGGCAAAGTAAAATTTCTTTGCACGCATGTTTGTTCCTTCGGTGGTGATCATTATGAAAACCAAGTTTAAATGGTGTTTGCTGCAAAATATCAATTATTTGGCTTATTGACTGTTTTTCACTTTTCAAGTTAATACAGAAAACCCAACTGTTGGTAATAGTCAAACACCGCGACCGTTCCGTATCTTGAAGTCCTTTATTATCGATCACGAAAGAAGCGATCCGAAAGAAGCGACTCAAAATTAGTCCGTCTGGTCCGGCATTTCGCTTATCACTGCTGGTTCTTTCGTCATGCATAATCCTTTCTCACTCGTAAGCGGGTCGTGGCATGGCATGCAAGTGGCGGCTAGCTGGCTCTACCGATATCGGCGGCTGTCACTTTGTTGTTGTGATGTGTTGTGGCGGCTAGCTGGCTCTACCAATAGCCGCGGCTATTGGTAACACCAACGTTGGTCATTTGATTTGCATGGTAGGTGACGTTACGGGGTAATTTTGTTTTTTTTTAATATTTACTCAATAGCAAACTCGTTTAGCTTTCATTTGTCAAACGCGAAACGCTATCGTTTCATTCACTTTCATTCCCTGCGCTTGGCGAAGTGGCCAGCAAAAAGATGACGAATGTTTCAAGATTATCAAATTCATTAGCGAAACACCTTCTCGCTGCCGCAACGCCGGAAACCACGAAATTTCGAAGATATCACCTTTCCGCGTTCGGCTTCAAACGTTCATCATCACGGCCCGGCCCGATTCGACGCTACGCGTCTTCACCGAGTCCCACCATCACTAACGGCGTCCGCGGACGGCGACGTCGATCGATTGATAATATTTTTTAATTGATTGGTAGAAACCACTACCGGCCGACCGTCGCGAAAGCGAAGCAATACCCATTAGCATAAACCTTTCCGGAGCGCGGCCTGTGTGTGTGTCTGCCTCGGAGGTCTTCTGCCTGCACGGCACGAAAGGATAAATCAAATGCTTCATCTACGATCAACGCAAACTCGGGCGTCAGCCTTGGTGTGTGTTTTTGCTGGCGGTGCTCAACACCCATCTCCAAAGACGCCAACTTTTTGGCCAGTTTTCCCTGTCTCCCGCGACTTTTTATGGTCGTCACTGATTAATTTATGCGCGCCAGTCGTAAATCTTTATTTTTCGACTCCGATATATTGAGGCCCACGGGGCTCAAGATGGCTGCTGAAACGGAGGACGAAGCGCACCGTCTCTCGCCGAGGGCCCGGGGCGGTTCTAATTGGCAAACGGTGCCGAAATCGTGCCGATCTTCGAGCGAGTTCGCTCGATCAATTAGTCGCGGTTTGTAAAGTTTTACGTGCTAATTGTTTTGCTAGGCCAGATCGTTGGGCCAGATTGGGCAGGGTTCATCGCGCCACAGGCATGAGAGATGTGAATTTGTGAAATTCTATAACTGGCCGCGGCTCGCTCGGAGGTGTCGTGGGTTCTGGGCACGTTACGAGAGAGAGAGACGTTCGGCGCTAAACGGTGGAACCATTATTAGGCGCAAACTTGCTTAGTAACGGTTCATGGTGTTTTGGGGGAAGTTTACATAATTATCCATGAACTGCCAACGTGTGATACTCACCTATATCCACCATCGAAAGCCTTTTTAAGCGACATTTATATGACCATATCAGTTGTCCTGGAAGATGAGAAAGAAAGGGAACGATGAGTGTCAGAAGAGTGGCAACGATGAACATTGATTACATAATAATCATCCTGAATTTGGAAATATTAAATCGAATGACAACGAAAATAGCAACATAATTGAGAACAAATTAATTTGCTTAATGAGAACACCAGGAAGTTACTTTCACATGCTGTTGGTAAGTTGTAAAATATTGCGATACAAATCATGCGCCATGTCCGAATTAATTACTTATCTCCGACGTGCACCGGGCGTTTTACAAGCTTCGACAAAAGAGCATTTTAATTGATCGATTTTCTTTATGTGCAACTTAAACAACAGGGGGTAGATCGCTATGCTACAGGTCCGTTGCTTCTCCGGCAATTAATTCTATACGAAAAAAAACCGCATACGATTCTTGCCCAACATCGACAGGGACATAATTTGCGCATCCGCGCCATCATAATTATCGCATGATACCGTCCATTAATTCTTCCCGAACGAGCGATTGTAATGTTAACAAGATCCTCCTGAAAATGGACCTCGATCAGGGCCAGCGAACGGATCGAATGGCTCGGTCCGCCGGGCCGTGGTCAACCCAGTTGCCGATCGATCGGTATTTGAAGGGCATTTTTGCCCTTTCCGGTTTATAACGAACCCAAAATCCGCGACCAATTCAAACGAATAATGAGACGCGTTTCGGCTCCGGATCTGCTCCGGTGCTCCGTCTGTTGGAGGCACAGAATCAACGTCCAGCCGAAGAATTTTAATCAACTCCGCACATTTCTGGGACGCCCGAGAGGAGTCCCAGCACATCACGGTCGCACGGTGGTGCCCATCTCGGAGAGTGCATCAGCTTCATTATGCACACTTGCAACCGCTGTACGCTGTTAGGGCCAAGGCGCCATCGGTGGACCCATCTTTGGCGCTGAATGCTCATCGGTTCATGCCTCCAAAGTAGGATGTTGTACCTGTAGCGGGAGATTAACAGCTCCGGTGCAAGCAGCCGGAAAATGATCAAAACAATTATCAGATTAAACGGCAAAGTTACGATTGGCAGCGACAGACACTGTCGGTTCCGACGCTGTCGTAGCGGGGCCCCTTTTCAATCGCAAGCAGCCGAGCTGACAGCGAGCAACTCTGTCTCGTTTGGCGGCCCTTAGGTGTTCTTAATGATGGCATCACCTTCTGCAGTCAGAATTCCACCGACCGGTTGACGGCGGCCACCACGGCATCGCTTCCGCTTCTGCTTCGACGCCAAACAATTAGATCGTGCCGGAGTGAAAGCGTAAAGCGCCACATCGACCGGCAGGACAGCCGAGCTGAGCGCAAGACCTCGGTAGCGTCCGAAGCCGCCGAGAGACGAGTTAAATTGTCCGTGATAACATCTACAGCGCGCGGGTTTGGGATTTTTGGCCGCGTGGCACAGAAGACGTGTTGGTCTTCTGTGGTCTGAAAGTCTGGGGAAGCTCGGCGATGCTGCGATGCCGACGCCGACTCCTTAACAACCGAAAACTGCGGTGAAACGAACGACGTTCGCAAAAACTTGGCGAAACGAACAGCGATTGCCGTCCCAGCCGTCCTCATAGGGTCGCCATCTTCTATGGCTTCCCGGTGCCGCTACATACACGATCGCCAACTACTGTGGTACGATCGAGAACGAAAATTTAATTACTTCTTTCGTCGTGTTGTGCGTTTTTTTTCGCTGGTCTGT
>NW_026454454.1:0-8313 GCF_943734635.1 Anopheles cruzii
TGAGAAGATCAATACCGCTTGAATTATAAACGTGGGAAAGTGGCCACTGGCTATTGGCTCGGGTGCCCCAACCTAAATTGGTTGGCCTTTGGTGAATGGAATACCCTTAGCGCACGGTTGCATATTTTATTTGGTAAATTTGTTTTGTCTTTCCACCGTTCTGACGTTTAACTTCAACGCAATGTAACTTCTTGATCTTTATACATTGTTTCAATGTAAAATTAAGGCTGCAGTTCCTCATGTTTGTAGTCTGATGGTAGGTTTGTCCTCAAAAAACGGAAATTACCCCACAAGGCAACTTGGGAGCCGGAAAATACTTTTCACCCGGGCTCGTCCCCGTCTGATCGGTGTCAATTAGAAACACCCACTTACCATTACTTGACTTACCAGTCAGCCAGTCACTGCCGTTGATCAAGCTGTAATTATTACGTTCTTGGAAAACCATCGCATCGATCGCAAAACTTGTTTAATTGCATGACGAACTCGATCGTCGGGAGTTCTGTCTCAACACGCTCGTCTGAATCACATCGGAACATAGATTGGTAAAAGTGTTGTCACCGAATGCAGGACGGCGGTAACCTTGTGGCATTCGAATTAATAACGGTTCGTGGGGTTAATTGGCCGTGCGAATGGTGCAGGTGTGGGCTCGCTACCAATACACTTACTATTTATGTGTTTTAAGTAAAAGCAATAAAAAAAAATGTTTTCTTTCTGTCAACCCCGTAGATGTAAAAACTATCCTGAAGGAGGTCAGCGGCAAGCTGCGCTCCGGGGAGCTGACTGCCATCATGGGACCTTCCGGTGCTGGCAAGAGTACCTTGCTCAACATCCTGTCGGGATACAAGTAAGTGCCGGCACAAGAAGTTTAGTGAGTGCTGGAGTTAATACGCCACCCGATTCTCTGTTGTAGGACCACTAACATCGATGGATCGATAACGATGAACGGAAAGGAGCGTAACCTGAGCCAGTTCCGCAAACTGTCCGCGTACATCATGCAGGACAATCAGCTGCACGCGAACCTTACCGTCGAGGAAGCGATGAACGTGGCCGCGAGCCTCAAACTCAGCCAGAAGGTGGAGAAAAGCGAGAAGCAACATGTGGTAAGTAGGCAACACCGCGCACCTTCCCCATTGGCGGAGTTTTTTAATGGTCCGTTCCATCCGTTCCCGTGCCAGATCAAAGAGATTCTGGAAACTCTTGGGCTGGAAGAGCATCGCCCGACGCTCACCCGGAACCTGTCCGGGGGCCAGCAGAAGCGCCTGTCGATTGCGCTCGAGCTGGTCAACAACCCACCGATCATGTTCTTCGACGAACCCACATCCGGTCTGGACAGTTCCACCTGCTTCCAGTGCGTCAGTCTGCTGAAGTTCCTGGCCCGCGGAGGACGCACCATCATTTGCACCATCCATCAGCCGTCGGCTCGTCTGTTCGAAATGTTCGACCAGCTATACACACTGGCCGATGGACAGTGCGTGTACCAGGGAAGCACTCGGCAATTGGTCCCATTCCTGGGCACGCTCGATCTGGACTGTCCGTCTTACCATAATCCGGCGAGCTACGTCATTGAGGTGTCCTGCGGGGAGCACGGTGACCACACGCGCAAGCTCGTGAACGCGATCGAGAACGGCAAGAAGGATATCCGGTCGGAGCTAGACTTCCCGGCGCAGAAGAACAAGAAGAACGAAAATGCGGCCAACGGAAATGCCAACCTGAAGGTGAATTACGAGCGCATGAACGGCGGAGCGAACAAGTACGCGGACAATCTGAACCTCGGCGGGAATGCGCTGCTACCGCCGTCGATGGTGAACGATATTGCGAAGGATACGGAAACGATCAAGATTGCCGTCGAGCCGGAGAAGGAACCGGAGGTGAATAGTGCCCTGCTGCCGGTGGAGGGATCGTTGGATGTGGATCCGTCGCCCGAGCGCTATCCCACCTCGGAGTTTCACCAGTTCTGGGTTGTTCTGAAGCGGACCTTGCTGTTCAGCAGACGTGATTGGGTGAGTTTGGACGGTGGCTGTAACTACCGAGTATGCATCGTATTAACTTCCTGTTTTTGCTTTCAGACTCTGATGTACTTGCGTTTGTTCGCCCACATCCTGGTTGGCTTCCTGATCGGCACACTGTACTACGATATCGGCAACGACGGTGCCAAGGTGCTGAGTAATCTGGGATTCCTGTTCTTCAACATGCTGTTCCTGATGTACACGTCCATGACAATCACGATTCTATCATGTGAGTTGCAAACTTTGTTTTTGCTTAATCGCCGCCTAATCCAATTATGCCCTTGAACTTCCCTCTGTTTAGTCCCGCTCGAAATGCCCGTGCTACTGAAGGAAAACTTCAACAGATGGTACTCACTGCGGTCATACTATCTGGCGATCACGGTTTCGGACATACCATTCCAAGTGAGTTGGTCTTACGTTTGGCGTCGTCTCGCATTTGTATTTATTCCCTGATCTTCACTTTCGTAGGCGATCTTCTGCGTGTTGTACGTATCGATCGTATACTACTTCACCTCGCAACCGCTGGAGTGGTTCCGGTTCGCCATGTTCCTCGGCTCCTGTCTGCTGATCTCGTTCGTGGCCCAGAGCGTCGGGCTGGTGGTTGGTGCTGCGATGAACGTCCAGAACGGAGTCTTCCTGGCCCCGGTCATGTCCGTGCCGTTCCTGCTGTTCTCCGGATTCTTCGTTTCGTTCGACGCCATTCCAATCTACCTCCGGTGGATTACGTATCTGTCGTATATCCGGTACGGCTTCGAGGGCACGGCGCTGGCCACCTACTCGTACGGTCGCGAAAAGCTCAAATGTCACCAGGTGTACTGTCACTTCAAGTCGCCCTCGACCACGCTCGAGGAGTTGGACATGTTGGACGCAAATTTCACACTCGACATCGTCGCCCTGATCATCATCTTTATCGTGCTGCGAGTGGCCGCGTTCCTGTTCCTTCGCTGGAAGCTGAAGACCACCAGATAAAACTCCGGACCAACCTGGAGAGGAGAAGAGGACGTAGCGTTAAGCCAAAGTAGTGTGTAAGAGATTTTCATTTTTCTTATTGCCGAACCAAAAAAATACTAAAACGAGTGCGAAAACCTGCCGGAGGATGTAAACCACCGGAGATTAGGGTGACTTTGCCGGACCGGATGTGAGGAGCTGCGAACAACACATATCAGAACGGACACGACCAATCTAGTAACAGGAACCGGAAACGTGATGCATTATCGCAGGCAAAAGGCTCAAGGATGTGCTTTGCAATGAAATATGGTGCCTTGGCAGGACGAATTTCCACAACATATCTACAGCACACAGCAAAATGTCGTACGGTTATCTCTCTTTGCAGAGATTTTTGATACCTTTTTCTACATTCTCTGCCGCTGTCTTTCAACTATACATTTAGGCTCCAGCGTCGATAGTGGATAGAGAGAAACGGGGTTTCTTGCTGTCATTGAAGGGGAAAATGAAAATACGGCCACTATATGTGATAACATTTTACCGAAAGCAATTAAATGGTTAAACACAAACACACAGCTTATTTTGTACAACGATTTGTTTAACAATCAAGTGGATTACAAATGGATGTAATGGATACAAACGATAAACAAGGGGATTTAAGAAATACTTTCACTTTCATGCCTTTGATTTTCAATCCGAAATCCTGCAAAATCGTGCGTTCTTTTTTAATTTTAGTAATTTATTATTAATTTTTTCTAACTGAATTTTGCAATGTGAATAAAGCCATCTAGCGAGGAAATGATGAAATAATACACCATAAGTATGGTTTTGCTATTTTCTTATAGCAAGTCGTACATTTGAATAACGCCAAAATGTATGCAATCTGGTGTTTCTGGTTCGAAATTCGAAAACTCGGTGTTATTTCAATTGAAGGTTTTTATTCAAATGTCCAATTTATGCTGCATCGTTACGTGCTCGCTTCGCTTTCTTCGCGTCGTACTAGGTCCTTGACCGGATTAAGCCCATCATCATTACCACCATCATCACGTCCCACAATAATCGCGCAATTGTCGAAGGTGCCATCCGGGACCGGTTACGGATCGCGTGGCAAAACACTGCCAGTGCCAAACAACATCGTTAGGTCGAGCGCGGGGCGAGCCGACGATTGATATGACATTTTAAAGGAGGCAAATCTGCATAAATCCGCCACGAACCATTGCCATTGAAACAAACGATTCATATTTCATTCGCCGGCGCGGATGCACCGATCGGTCGCGGTCGCGCAAGTGCAGATCATATGATCGGTCTATTATTTCCCGACGCAAGGTGGCGTGTGACGGGCGCGTCCCCAGCGCCCCACCGTTCGCGATGAAAGCACAATGCGACGGGTGGCCAATCCGCCAGCCATCGACACCCGGAGCGGTGATGCCATTCTTTGGGAAGATTTCATATTTAAAAGCTTCATTTCACGCTGTCCTTTATTTGTTTCCGATCGCCGACTCTACTCGGTTCGGCGTTTCAGTGTTTCTTGACGAGAAGGAGAGGGCACAGAGAAAGGAAAAGCAAAAAGACAACACTTCGCGGCGCACTTTCCTCTCGGGCGCGCTTATTAACGTTCGCCGCCACGGTGACCATAAATCTTAAAGCCGATCATCGCCAATTTGTGCCGGTTGCGGTCGTTGCGGCGCTTATGGGAAATCGAAGGGATTCCTTCCGCGCTCGTGCCACTCGAAGGCTCAGGGTCTCGAGGAAAAAGAGGGGAAGCCACTTGTCGGCGCTGTCTAAATGCCATCATTGCTGCGCGCCCAGCCGAAGGATGATCCGAGCGAGCGATCCCCTTGAGTGACCTTAAATATGTTAAGCGCGGTGAGCATAAACATAAAATTATCTTCGGGAGCCACAGCTTGGCGCAGCAAAAAGTGGAAATCTTGGCCGGTACGCTGGTAGCAACCGGGCGGCAGTCAGGTGATGAGCGAAAGAAAGCAAAAGTGCTTGTGCTTTCGCTGGAAATGTAGCAATCGTCAGCTTTCCCGAACTAAGAGTGGCTTAATGAGGCACACCGAGGTAGCCTGGCGGAGGCTGGCAGTGAAATCAACGGGTACATCATTCGTTCCGTTGTTTTTTCGAGCGATTTCGAAATGTCAAACGCGTGTGGTGTTAACATTGTCGGGCAAGCCCCCGTTTCCATTATTCATCGGTGCCACAAAGCTCGTATCCCGATCGTATGCATTGCGCTCGACAGTAATGGGCTACAATTAGCAGATCGCGCGCATGCAAATTGCGCATCTTCAGACGCCTCCTGCAGCTCTCGAGTCTGTCGATTGTCAGTCAATCTTCGGGCGAGCTAAGATATTCAAGGATAATCTTCTAGACGGACCGGCGGATCTTGATGTCCCCTTGAGACCGCACCCACCCAAAATGGCGGCAGCGCGTGAATAATTTGCCGCGCGTGCGGACCGAGTCCCGTTAAGAATGCCCAGGAAAACGAACTAAAACACACCACACAGAGGTGTCGCCCGCGTGTCAATGGCTGATTTATTTGTGCATAATTTTGCATACTAAGAGTCCCAGCCCAGTTACTATTTACTAACAAACAGGCACCTCTGGCACCTCTCACCATGTTTTTTACTTTCATTACTTGGCCCGTGTTGGGGTGTTTCAACTTTCGTATGGGCGTTACGAAGGCCCGTCGCCAGTACGGAACACAGGAAATGTGGTAATGATGCAGTGTGTGTGTGTGTGTGGCTGTGTTGATGGTCTTCTTTTTCTAGCATCATTTGTGTTGTGTCTAAAGGCTTTTGATGAATTTCAATTAAACTGCGTCAACGGGGTGCGGTGGATGAAAATGGCGAAATGTAGCCCCAACAGCCCGCGAAGGGTGCAGCACCATCAGGGTAGGAAGTCGAATCATAATCCGTTTGCTAAATTGTGCGTCACCACCGCGCTATTCCAGGCTGTTCAATAAGTTCCGCGGTTCGACAAGAAATCACACTTTTAAGGTTTGAAATACATTTTATCATTCAGTATGCTCTCCCTGAAATACACTTGTTCCAACGAGATTTCCAATTATGAATTCCATACCTGAAGTGAGAATCTGAAAGGGTTGCAAAATACGCTTCCACAGCTGTTATGACCCCATCATTTGGTGAAAAACGCTTTCCACGAACGATATTTTTAGGTATAGAAACAGACAGAAGTCGCCAGAGGCCAAATCAGGTGAATATGGAAGAAGCTCTGAAAAAGAAGCTTATGAAAGGGTTCATTGTTCTGATGAAAAAGAAATGGGTTACCGGTTTTGGATGTCCTCGAAGTCTTCAAGGCTTCTGCTGGGGGTTTGTGGTTTCTGCTGTACTAATTGAAGGCGAAGAGTCCTTGTAAACTTCCAAAATTCGTTCATAAATTTCATTTGGCCTCAAGTCGTCCAAAAATAAAAATTCAATCAGTGAACGAAGCTTGATTTTTCTCATTAAAAAAAATACTATGACACGTCGATACTAAACGGCTTGTTAACAAAGAATGAAGTGATCGATTGAAATGAAACTTCACATACGTTCATATGCACAGTGTAACAACATAACCAAACAAATTTGGTTAGCAGCAGCATCCTCTTTGAATAAGAAGTCCTTCAATAAGATTGAACCGCAAATCTTATTGAATAACCCAGTAGAAGGAGAAAGCTTCGGGTTTTTGTTTTCCAATTTAGATGCCCAGAAGATGCCAATTTGTTTGCTCCCGGTGGGCTTCAAACGGGGCGGCAAATGATAGGGTGGTTTCGCGGTGACAAATACCGCCCACCGTTGGCTGGATTTTGCGGAACGATGCTATCGCCCGGTTGATTAATAATCGTACCATTAAGGCGTCGCTTCGTTGGGCATCCGAAGGGCTGCTGCAAGTAGAGTGCGTTCCGCAGACTTCCAGATTCTGAGACGTGCCCGCTGGAAAGCGAAACAACGTTCAATTTGCCAATCCCAAAACAACACACCGAAAGTGAAATCGATCATTCGGGACGCCGCGGATCAACCGGTCCCGGAGCGGAGACCGGATCATCATCAATCTTCTCCCGGGGGGCATTCTGGGTCACCAGATCGAGGATCGCAGCCGGAGAGTCAGTTTGCCCGTATGGTGCTGCTGGTGCGGTGGCCTGCGTTGGCCTGGTTTTGCGGGAGGGCTGCCAAGCCAAGCGACATTTAACGCTAGCCGCGGTTCGGTTTGATGTGTTGTGCTGGAGTGACCGAAAAACAAACTGCAAGAAACAGAACCCGGCTAATTGCCGCTTTCGTGACAACGCCCGGCCGTGTGTGTCACCGGACCAAAAGATTTCGGAGGAGGAAAGTAAGAAGGAGTAAAACTCAAACCCCGAGCGGCCCAAATTTAACAAGAGACACCTCCACGGCACGAGCGGAGCGGAGGAGCTTTCGCTACCGCTTCGACTACGGCACTGTGGCCCCAAAAAGTGGCGTTCGTGACGGAAAGCGCGATCGCCCGTGGCCGGCCCCCCGGGGGCGGCTAGGGCTTTCTTTGGTCAATGGTATTTATGTTAATTGCTTCATTCAATTGACCACTTGTCGCGCGATGCGTTATGATGTATGCACGATGCGCGACCGGCCGTCCTGGAGAGTTGCTGAATTTGCGCACGTACCAACACAACCACCCAACCACCAGCATGTCGCGCGGTCCGTGTAATGTTCCGACCCTCGTGCCCGTTGCCGCATGTTGCACTATGCGAAAACAATGCGTATGCGCACATGTTTCGGTTGGCTTTAGCGCTCTACGTTACAGCTCGGATCGGCGCAAATCGGATGAGAATCGCCAACGGTATTTAGACCCAGTTTCGGCGGGCGTCCGGCCATATACCGCGAACTGTGTCACTCAATTTGAATTTACATTCGAATGCGCTGCGAACAGCTGGCGACAGCGCAATGTTCTAGTTTCTACGATCTATGCTGCGCGACAGAAGAGAAAGAAGCCTTTTTACTTATGTGTTAATTGGAACGTTGTATCCACATCCACGACCGGGCCATTAAAATGTTATTGGTCGAGCAAACAAATATTATGGCTCGATCTATTGGATTAGCATCTCGCCAATTGTGTGAGCTGATATTTCCTGAGTTCTTGCTTCACCTGACTTTTGTGAGACTGGGACGAATCTAGTTGAAACGTCTACGGCCTAGAATCGACATTTTAACGCGTTACGGTTCCACGGCAGCTTCCAAGATAGAAGTCGTTACAAGAAGTTATCGTTGGATACCTCTTATAGATACGATTGTTTGAAGCTTATGTAACTGACCAACAAAATCTATATAACAATTCTAATTGCAATTTCAGGTTCAAGAATTATTTGTCACCTCAACGAGGCAGTTTA
>NW_026454455.1:0-8312 GCF_943734635.1 Anopheles cruzii
CGGAGCATTGCTACCCGAACACCGAAACAGGACATACGAAAGGGTGGCCCCATTACCGGTGGCGGTCCATTTGCTATCCGGAATGTTTACCCTAATGGGCATTTTGTCTCCTATTCAGGGGCATTATTTGTTGGACCCCCGAACGAACTCTCCGGTCTGCCAGAAGCAATGTATGGCTCTAGAGCTCCTGGGTGGCTCAGAAAAAAACGACCATCTATTGGCTGTGTTGAAATTCAAAACGAGCCCCGCCTGCATCTATCTTCTTGCTGGCGACTTCCTGGGTCGTTGTAACACAATTTACATCTCGGCTAGGCCCGAATGTGGGTGCCGAAAGCTCCGAACTAACATGTCGATGACGCGACAACCTTTTCAAGTTTTGTGATCCTGAAAATTTGTCCGTGTAAGCGAACTTGCTATTCTTGGTAGACCGGCCTGGTACTTCGAAACAGCTTTGTTAACGCTTCACGAATCGGTCGACCCATATCAAACTTAACGCGACACTGGTGGGACCGTTGTAGCGTTCACTTCGTGCATTTACCCCCAGATTCGGAACATAATGGAAATGGCGAATGCAGAGTGGCAACAAAAACCGTGAAAGTATTTTGTGCTAAATATCGAGACATTTTTTATGTCAGCGTCAGTGAACGAACTCGCAGAGGCATCGCCTATGTTACTTCTGCAGGTCTCAGCGCCTAACTGTGGTAGATTATCTGACCTACTTCGAGTTTTCGTTATCTCATCTGCATCAGATATGACAGTCACATGCCATGTCATGATTTGGGACTAGTTACTAGTCCAATTGAACTAATCAATAACCGAAATTAGATAATTTTAAAATCAACAATATGGCATATTGAAAGAGATACAGCGATTCTACAGGACTTCCATTTTCTTAAATTTATGCTGTTAAGTTGCTGCACAAACCACATAAGAGAAAACAAAACAATTGACAAGATTTACACAAACATCTAATTAATTTTACAATTAAAAATTTACAGGGCGATCCAGTAAGTGGTTTCTTTTTCATTTGGTTATAAAACAAAAACGGCTTAGTATTTATCAACGGTTGAACATTTATTCGAAAGGTTCATTCATCATTATTATGTAGAAAATACTTATTTGGTTGCATAAAATTGGTAAATATGAAAAACTTATTTCCAAAGTTGTAGATCTTCAAATCATTCGTCAAAAGTACATTTCATTGAAGCTCATTTCCACCTCGGTGGCTATGTTAATAAGTAGTATTGTGGTTCGGAAAACCAACATATCGTGCAAGAGAAGCCAATGCAGCCTGAGTGACTGTTTGGTGCGGATTTTAGCTGATTGTTTCTTCGGCGAAATTGAAGCTGAGAACTTGGACGGCATTTGGTTTCAATAGGACGGCGCTACGTGCCATACAGCGACAGCCACAATCGATATTTATGTTATGCGAACAAACCAGCAACTATTGACAACCTCAAGACCCAAATTCATGTTG
This sequence comes from Anopheles cruzii, assembly GCF_943734635.1. Classification (NCBI taxonomy): domain Eukaryota; kingdom Metazoa; phylum Arthropoda; class Insecta; order Diptera; family Culicidae; genus Anopheles; species Anopheles cruzii. Next base: position 1,478 of record NW_026454455.1, read on the forward strand.
CTATTGCCGAAATGGGACCAGATACAATCGAAAATGTACTCGAACAGAATGAGCTACTGTCAAGCCAATCGTAGTGAACATTTCGCCAAAAATGTTTTACACAAAAAAATGCCATGAATCAACCTTTCAAATAAAAGTTCAAGCATCGAAAAATATTAAACCGTTTTTTATAGGAAAATGAAATCATGTACCGTTACCGAAACACCATATATATTGAACGTTGATTTTGATCGTTTTTGTTATGGAACCGTTACTTTCTCTTTTTCTCTATCTATCATGCTCAATGTGCTCCTAGTTCCGTAAGCCGCATTTTATCATCATCGGCGAACGTTTCTCAATCGATTCAGCAAACCATTCCTATGGTTTAGCAAACAGACCAGAAGTTTGGTGAAAACTAAATGGTACCTTGTCACGACAATTTGCACAAGAAGAGCGTAGCCAAAAATGACAAACTGAGAGCGAAAGAGACAGTTGAGGCCAGTAGAGCGAAAAAGATAGAAAGGTATGAAAAAAGGACGAGTGTGTGTGAAAGAGCATATTAGGCGCACAAGGCAACAGAATGCGTGGTGGTGGCCGAATGCCGGGAAAGCTAGAAAGTGGTTCGATGAGCGTGGTTCGGTTGTGTAAATATTATTTCCAGCATATTTGTGGTCGGCGAAGCGTTTACGCGGTTAGCGGCAGGTTTTATTCACTGGTTATGCTTTCGACACGACTCCAAAAGGCTCGGTTCGGTTCGGAGAAAACCGGCAGATGTATGTAGTGGAGATGCAAAAAACCGCAAAACTCACAAGCACACGCACGCACAGGGCCCCCCCCCCCCCCCTCCAACACCCCTTGGAAACAAAGTGCTGGGGCGTCGAAATGAGTTCCTGTAATTTGTGATTACATTCTACTTGCCACGGAAAATGGGCGACCGGCCGCTGGAACTGAAACTGACTGGCGCGTGCATGAGTTATGTTTAATTTAGGAGCTGCGACGCAATGGGAATGGCGTGAGTAAGTTATAAATTCTTTCTGCATTCATTTCGGTCATTCGGGAATTTTCGAACGCAGCGCCATTTAGGAAATAGTACATCAATAAATTTGTTCATTACAGGCCTGTCTGAATTTAGGGCTATGCCTGGGCAAAGGTCGTAAAGTGAGAGCATAAAATTTTACTAGTGCGTGATTCAGAACAACGTACTCAATACTCGTGTAATGGCCAACGCATAATGTGGAGACCGCGGGAAATGATTTCATATTAAGCATTTCATCAAATGAAAAAATATCGACAAACCTATACCGCGTCAAGTATCGGAGCAGCAAAGTCAACGCCAATGATTCTGGCAGCCTTTAAAACAAACACCACTATGGCCGTTCTCAGCCGTCAAAAAGCGCTCCATTTTACATTCAGCAGGACTCGAGGATCGCTCCATAATTCACAGGCATCGCAATTTTAAATTGCACAAAACTCCATTAATTTCGGCTGATGAAACTTTCTCTTTCGCTCGTTTGCCCTCGGCCTTTGCGCAGGTAATGCCCGAGAGACAGAGAGAGAGAGAGAGAGAGAGAGAAAGAGAGAGAGAGAATGCACTTTACCGTCGACTAATGGCAAGCTCATCATCATCATCATCATCAACATCGGGAGTTCATATCACGGAATCCCGCTCTCGAAATTCTGGTATGCCATTTCCGGGCACCCGGTATAGCTTCCGCTGCGATGGTGCGATATTCTGGGGCCGCAATCCGATGTAGATTCAGTGTGCGAGTAAAATTATTACCTGCGAACGAAGGTCTGGTGTGTCTTGATTATCTATCCGGCATTTCCGGTAAGCTTCCCATCGTTTCTCCCCGCCCGCCCGCCTGTGGGGTGGGCTTCGAAAATGAAGTCCACAGTCCACGGGCAGAGAACAATTTATAACGACCAGCTCGGTACGCTCGGCACTCGGCGGTCCGGTCCGTGTAGGGCACTGCATGGCACGCTCACTGCTGGTCACGGTGGTAATGGGAGCTGGATTATTATGTGTACTAAAAGCATTGCAGAAAAATTGCATACATTCCTTCCGGACACCTGAACAGCAGCGCGCGACGGCTGCCAGGGATGTCCGTACCACCCGAGTCCAGTCCGAGTGTGGTACGACCGAGTGGTGGCGACCGAAAATAAAAATGTTCCGCCCTGGCAGTGCCGTGACTCAAGGCATTTCGGGAGTAAGTGAATACGGTAAGAAACTTACGACGGGGTTACTTGGGCTCCTGGATACTGTCGGTCTAAACTAACGGCACCGTCGTTGGTTCGGTAGGATTTGTGCAGAATTTATGGCAAAATATATTTGCCCCTGATAGCGTTTCCGGCACTTCTGCAATGCATTTCTTACACCCGTGCATGTGCGCGTCCGTTCGAGATGGAAAAGAAATGGCTTTTTTCATGCACTCGAATGCGATAGAGCGTATGTAGGGGCTGGGCATCAATTTATTACATTCAATGATTCAGATTTTCCTAGCCTAGATTTATGAAACCCGGTAAAAGATCGCCCGAAAAAGGGCCATCGATAAAGTACATTAGTTTGACCTACGGGCCACTGTGCCGGCCAAAGCGTATGCAAATAGCGAGCATTAAGCAGGATTCATTTGCTAGTACGTTGAAAAGACACGTCAGATGGCAATCGAAACAGCTAGCGACCCTTAGTGTGTTACTAAATACTTGTCATTTTTTATACTCTACTTTATAGAACCTTCTGAAATTATGATTTTGGCTTCTGTTCAGGAGTCATACTGTTTGCTCTGTTAATGTGTTTCCCAAAGGATTTCCATTACATCTGCATCGAGTGACGGCAACGGCATTCACTCACCCAAACCACACATGAAGAAACAATTTACCAACGAATTCATATGGCGAAAACGCAACCGAACAAACAAAAAGAATCGATCGAAATACCAACAAATAAGATACGGCGGTCCTGCCGACCGCAAAAACCGAAACGACGAAAGGTTCACGCTTGAGTGGAAAATGAATTAAATTAGCATATTTTCGTCATATGCTGCTTGCTTTCCACTTCCCATCCCGGACGGCGGCTGAGGAGACGGACGGTGTAGATACGGAAGCCCGCCGCCAGGTGGAATGTCCTTGATGCGCGAGAAAAGTGGTTCCCCGGAAACTGAAGCCGGAGTCTCACGGAAGTTTTGTTGCGTTTTGCCTCTCAATGTTCTTATGCGTGTTCATCTTCCGAACCGTTGCCGGGCAGCTCCGAAGCATCCTGGCCTAGAAACGGCACCGATAGAGGAACGCGATAAGCAGCACGAGGTTACTGCCACCGGGAAGGTGCTGAACTTGACGATGATGTTGATGATAGTTCGAGCAAGTTTTGCATAAATTATCGAAGCAACAACCGGCAGGGGCGACAAATGCTAGAAAACGCTTCTTTCGCACTACGTCCCAAATTCCCGGCCGTTGGTAGCACGGTCGGGGATAATTGCATAAGCACGAACATGCTAGCAGTTTGTTTTTGGCTAATGAAAATTGAATTCTTCACCGAACTTGTCCGCCGGTAACGGAGGCGGTTTGGTTACTCCGTAAATGTAGGCCTCACATGACACACCCAGTACCAGCGGGCGTGGCCGTGGGCATAGGATTGAATGTCTATAGGCTCAAAACCATAACCCTCCATTAAATGGCGTTAACTATTTCGTAGACAAAACAAATTTACGTAACTGAATATTATGATGTCATTTTGCAATATGTTTTAGCATAGGAAACGTGGCCAAAACGGTCAACATTGATCGCAGTGGCAGTGGCAATGGCAATAAATTCCACTTTCTCAGTGACTCAAATTTCTTAAGTGGATATTTTTGCAAAGCGGATTAGATTCGATTGAATTTGCTTTCAGAAAACTGATTGAAAAATGCACCCCCATTGGCCAATATTCCAATTTTCATAACACAGAGACTGCCACTCTCGATTGGGATCTCCAGTGAATTCCTGGCAAAGATGAAGCCGATACCGTACCGGCTGTGTTTGGCTAGCTCTAGATACTTTCGTAATCGTGTGACTTAATTCCACCGTGACATGGCTCTGCGCTGACTTCCTGGCAAAGCGAATGTAGATCTGGAAAACAGACCCCTCAATACGTTCGAATTGGGCCAAGCCGGCAACTTGAAACCCTACCGATGTCGGACCGGTCGGATTCGTTCTTACCCAAGCAACCGGCATCTTTCGCTCATTCCCTTGACGGCAGGTCAATATCACCGAGCGAAGAGGCTGGGTTTAGTTTCATACCGTCCTCGAGAGGCGTCCGTTTTGCCTACGTGTTTCGTGTCGCTCGTAGCCCTAAGCTAGCTGGTCAATATTGCTATCGGGTCTGTTTGCGATTGTCGTCGGAGCTTTTGCTCACCTCGCCACGAAGGCATGATTCTCCCGGTTCGGTCTCTTGCATGCCGAACCACCGGGCTCATAATCCTTCGGAAACCAAAACGTATGCTTTACGAGCTTGTATCCTTCAACAAAGAAATGGGAGGTGGAAGGTAAAATAATGAAAACTTAAAATGATCGTAAGTATAACTATGGGAAAGATGTTTTTGCACGCAACTGCAACATACTAAAAAAATGTCCTTGTTTTTCCGATGCACATTTTGCGTTTGCTTGGAGCATTATTCGTACACAGAGAGATGTTGATCGTTTAAATCATAAGTAATATCAACAAATCCCGAACTAAAACACACACTGTACGTTACATCTCATCATTCTAAATGGCCATCGTAATATCTCCATTGAATGAAACCTAAAATAGAACAAAATACTGACGACACAATTATCAATTTTTTGTTGTATTTTCTAAAGTGTTAAAATTAGTATAACACACACACACACAGTAATACAACGATCGCTCGAAACAATGCACAAACATTCTGCAAAGTTTCTATGGCCAGCCCGTATGGAAAATCAATCAACAATTTAAAGAAGTAATGGTTCCGTCTAATCCCCTGATTACTAACAGTAACGTTCGCCGATCGATGCCGTTGTCCATTCTTTTTCGCTGCATTGTAAAATGAAAGTCTCCCATGCCGCAGTGGGAAGTCATTAATACAAGTTGCAAAAAGCAGTAACCCCGTTCAGCAAACGAGATGGAAAATTATACACTAACGAGAAACTAATGATGTCTGTTTTTACATCGGTAGCGACTTCAGAGGTACCGCTTTTTTGATGAATCCCCCGTTTCTGTCCGTCTCAGGACGGGTTGCCCGACGGGTTGAGGGTAAATTGCTCCCCAAGCGTGAAACCCCTTTTTGCTGCCACTCTCTGTCTACGGTGAAAGATAAACTCGTCCACCATCGCACCAGGGCACCGATACGCCACCATCATGGGTCTCTCCAGGTCCGGTTTGATTGTGAAGGATTTTCTGTTCAAATATTTTATTTCACAGCGTGAAGGCTCTAATTCCTGCGATATCAAGTTCCCTTACTAGGCTCCTTGCCGTGCCGCTCTCCGGCATTAATGCTGTTGTTTACCGAGGTCGAAATCCGTGGACAAACTTGATTGAACCACCACAGCAGGACCGTGCTCGGGACTTCGGTTTTCGGCACGCGACAAACATTTCGCCTTTTCGGCTAGCTTGTCAAAAGTCGATGCCTTTTAGACCCCGCGTACCCGGCGACTGACCCCCATCCATCACCAGAGAGCTATGGTTTCTATGCAAAACCAGAGGCAGAATTAAACCGAAACAAACACGGACCTGGGCGCCAGGACATGGGGCAGTGCTGATATTCATATGCCCACAGCAGACGGTCGATGGGCCGGGTCCATCCACCGGTGTATGGAGGACCCAGACCCGACGGTCGCTCGGCATCCTTCATCAACACGTCGAGGGTTCATGTCGAATCTTTTCGAGACTGTCATCGAAAGAAACTGGCGTGTTACCGATCCCACGTCAATTTGACGCGCTGAGACAGCCTTTTGTTTGGTCGCCTTCGAACGGTGCTGATGCGGCGCTGTACATCAAACGCTGGGCGGGATTGAAAAACTTTTTTCATCATTTCCCAAAACTGCCTTCCGAAAAGCGTGAGGCACGTTGCAAAAAACATCCGACCCTGGAAGGGAATCGATATTTTTTTCTAATATTCTCAGTCCACTCGGGACTGTCCCCGAGTGGACCAAATGTACTTCCATTCAATTTGGAGCGAAAAGTTGAACCCTAATCACGTGACGATACCCTGTTACGTCACGGAGTGCTTTACGCAACTTTTTAACAAGTTAAAAAGTGTGTTTAGTACACAGTACGGCTACGGCTCGAATGAGTGGCAGGCCTGCATTACCCACACTAACAGGAACTGACGCCTCGTGTAGTGGAACAAATGCGGTTACCATCGTCCCGCGTGAGGATAACTCCAAGCATTTGTGGCTGTATATCTCCCGCTTGGCCCCGTCGGTAACCGATGATCAACTTATTGCAATGGTGAAGCACAGACTGGACACAAACGATGCCACCGGGATTTGTCTCGTCAAAAAAGGAAGCAGTCGCGAGTTGATGAATTTCATCTCGTTCAAGGTGAGAATCGAGGCAGCCCTTCGTGAGAAAGCACTCACTCCGAGCACATGGCCAGCGGGGCTCGCCGTACGCGAGTTTGTCCCGCAATCCTTTTCTCACACTTCTCACAATTACGCTCTACCGACCATACGACCTTCATCCTCACACGTTCCGGACGCGTTGAGCCGTACGTCGGACCGCTCGCCGGAGAATGCTAATAACACACTGGTCGACGCTCCATCTCCCACAACACACGGACACATCTCTAATCATGCGACCTCTCACGCCAAAACTCAGTCCACGCTGGACCGATTCTTTCGCGGCTCCTAATCGCCATCA